>NW_015198052.1:0-830 GCF_001447785.1 Gekko japonicus | reverse complement strand
AAATAAATAAATAGATAGATGCCCTGTCATAGGTAAATAACTTTAGGTTCACGTAGGGTTGCCAGGTCTGGGTTGGAAAATACCTGGAGACTTTGGGGGGTAGATCCAGGAAAGGGCGGGGTTTGGGGAGGGGAAGGGCCTCAGCATGGTACAATGCCATAGAGTCCACCGTTCAGAGCAGCCGTTTTCTGCAGGGGAGCTGATCTCCGTCAGCTGGAGATCAGTTGTAAAAGTGGGAGATCCCCAGGCCCCACCTGGAGGCTCGCAACCCTAGGTTCACAGGTGAGGTGGAAGGGGCGCACATTAGTTTAAGGTGGGCTGTGTGAGTGGCTGGATTGGACAGGACATTGGGGGGGGGCTCTTTGAATCATTTGTAATATCGCACTGGCTCCAAACCCAATCAGTTCTGACACAATATGGTTTCTGCTTGGCACAACCGCATATCTCAATAAACAAATCTTTCTCCAAAGAGTGCTCTTGAGAGTGGGTTCATGCGAGAGTCTGCTAGGTGGGCGAAATGGACCTCTGCTCTGATCCAGCACAATTCTTCTAACGCCCAGTGCTTTACCAGCTGAGTGGAACCAAATATCTGTTTTGTTTACCGTTTGATTTACCTCGCAGGGTTGCTGCCTAATATCCAATTCTTCCTTGTCTCATTAGCGAACTCTTCCGCAGGGTCTGTTGATTTTTGGCAGAGTTGTTCTGCATACTAATTATTTTTCCAATCATTCTACACGGTTCTGGCCAAGGGCATCTTCAGTTAATAATAATAAAATGTCCGCCTTGCCGTTATACGCACACTAGTGCTGATCTTGCAACAGTAGAATGCC
>NW_015198051.1:0-918 GCF_001447785.1 Gekko japonicus | reverse complement strand
CAGCTTAGAGGGAACACTGCTTCTGTCTGTCTAAAATGCTGAAAGCAGGTAAATAATCTAAAAAATAATAACAATAATATGATTAAAAATAAAATCAGAATAAAATCAACAGAGCGGTAAACTGAAACAATCAGTTTAGCTCATTCAAATAAATAAACAAAATTAACTATGGTATATTCAAGGTATCAGCTTTCGTGTGCACCCACACTTTTTCAAATATTTGAAAAAGCGTGCATGCTTACGAAAGCTCATACCTTGAATAAACCCTTGTTTGTCTTAAAGGTGCCACTGGACTGTTTTGGACCGGGACTGCTTCAGACCCCCGGATCTAAAATTAACCATAAAGGTAAAGGTAAAGGTTCCCTTGCTCGAAAGCCAGTTGAGTCCGACTCTAGGGTTGCGGTGCTCATCTCCGTTTCCAAGCCAAAGAGCCAGTGCTGTCCGAAGACGTTTCCGTGGACATGTGGCCGGCATGACTAAACACCAAGGCGCACGGAACGCTGTTCCCTTCCCACCGAAGTGGTACCTATTTATCTACTTGCAATTTCTTGCTTTCAAACTGCTAGGTTGGCAGGAGCTGGAACTAGAGACGGGAGCTCACTCCCTCCATCGTGCGGCAACTCGGGTCTCGAATTGCTGAACTACCGACCTTCCACAGCCTGCAGTTCAGTGTCTTAACCACTCGAGCCACGGCAGCTCCAAAATTAACCATACTCATGCTGAAATATGCGAAAAAAGAGCTTTTCCTAGCTCCTAGGAAGGCAAAGCACTTCAAAGACCAGAGGCCGCAGCAAGAAGGGCCCTAATTTGTATTTGTTAGATAAACTGAGAGACAGATGCCTGCCCAAGGCAGCTAATAGCTGAGAGAGGATCTTAACCTCTTTTCCCTGTCAGAGAAACACTCCACCCAGGGCATCA
>NW_015198050.1:0-831 GCF_001447785.1 Gekko japonicus | reverse complement strand
AAACACGGATCTGAGAAATTTAGACTGAGCTGCCTTCAGGGAACGAAAACCTTTAGAGAGACACAGCTGTGAGCCATAATTAAGCTGAGGTATCCTCTTGCCCCAGAAGACTTTAATCACATATGATATGTATGTTAGCTCCCTTTCAAATAAAATAATCTCAAGGGAGCTGATAACACTTTGGGGACATTTTCAGTCACATGGGCAATCTGTGCTCTTCATGGGCTAGATGACTGCAAAACTACATTGACAGCTGTTCCACCTTGCAACAGGCAGCGAGAGCCCAATGGGATAAAATCACCATGTCATCTGCATAAAGTACTGTGGGAATTAGTCTATTTGCTAATTTATTATTCTTGGAATCGTTCTATTGGCTGGTCGCTTGACCGTATTAATAAACTTGACTTGACTGGCTAGTCTGGGTGGGTGAAAATCCAGATTAGACCGTGACCGTGCTTGGACCAATGAATTGATATAAAAATTGACAGAGTGTCCCTGCTTCACTCCTCTTTTGATATGCTGTACTAACAGTTCACTGCTGTCTCCTGTGAGATAACATGATGCAATACACCCCCAGTGAACACATGTTACTTACCTAGGTCCTCGAGATGACCATGTGTACTGATTTGCAGGTAGCTTCTCTCGCAACGAGTATTCAGCAACCATCATTTCAGGTGACACATAAGCACCAACACCTGTAAATTTAGACATGCTTCTAAGCTTAAGCTACTAGTGCCTGTTACAATCAGTTCAAAGATCTGTCTTTATGGATTTGAGAGAGAGTTTAGATATTAAAAGAGCACTAACGGTTCTGACAACTGTGGCCTCTTT
>NW_015198049.1:0-832 GCF_001447785.1 Gekko japonicus | reverse complement strand
CTCTTAACCACTACACCTTTCTCCCCAGTGATGCCCAAAGCAGCTTACATAGTTCTCCTTTCCTCCATTTTATCCTCGCAACAACCCTGTGAGGTAGGTTAGACTGAGAGAGTATGACTGGCTCAAGGCACTGAGGAAGCTTCCATGGCATGAGTGGTGCTTCGAACTGGGTCAGCTAGGTCCTAGCCCAACACTCTAACTAGTACGCCATACTGACTCTCCAAACTCGTGAAAGAATGTAAAGAACTTATTCCTTAAATGTACCACTTGTTCTTTTGGTTGCAGCAGGTCAACATGGCTTCATGTCCGGAATTTTGCTTTAATTAAATTATTTTAATATGGTTCTGAGACCCCTGTATGAAATATTTTTTATCAGTACCCATTTGAAACTACAGCACAGTTGACCAGTTGGTGGTAGGACCTTTCATTTGAAGGTCAGTAGAATAAGACTGGCTTCAGTCCCTTGAAATAACATTTAATATGCTGAAGTTAGTAGGTTCTTTTGGATAGGGCTGTTTTGCAGAGGCGTGTGATTGTATTTGTTATTGTGCTAGAAATGGGATGCTTTGAATGTGAGTCTATGGGCCCAGCTAGGCAAGTCATGGGAGATCCATTATTGGATCTTCCAGTGTTCTAAATTTTATAGGTAGCAATGGGGACATGGATGGAATAAAGATTCTAGAAGTCTCATGTGGGCAATTTAAAACTCAGAACTTTGATTTGGTTTTAGAGTAGAAGTTTGGTAATAGGAAATCCAATTGGAACTTCTGTATTGTGGATATGATACAGCCTCAAGTTACACTGTGCAGGTCTCTCTCCATTATCCACTATA
>NW_015198048.1:0-814 GCF_001447785.1 Gekko japonicus | reverse complement strand
GTACTGCTTTATAATGGCAACATTGTAATATGTGTGTGCGTGTGTGTGTGCGCTTGGTAAGCAACTCTGGCTGTGGTCAGACGTGCCATTTGGCACGGTCAGGAAGCACTCCTATTTCATCCATTGGTCAATCAGACATCCCAGCATAATCTGTTTTGCTGCAGGTGCACTCCATCACTGCGCGATCAGATGGTCCATTCTGGCGTGTGGGGGTGGGTTTTTTTTTGCCATTTTGTGTTCATGTGCATAAACAAGGAATCGAATCCCCATGGGAAGAGTTCTCTGTGGACCGATTATGTGGTCATGAGTATATCGCTAAATGGGAAAAAATGGTGCCGATTCAGGATGGACTGAGCAGTCCATCGCAATGGCCTGAGTGCATGCTAGAGTGACCAAACTAGAAAAATCTGTGGCCCATTGGCAAGTGTTAGGACCGGCCTTTCCCTGCTGTCTTTTAACTCCGTTTCTGTGGCGGGGCAGAACGGAGTGCCGATGACTGCGGGGCCTTTCCCAGTTGTTGCCCTCTGATCGTGCCCTGTAGATCCATCAGGCATCCGCAGCTCAGTCGGATCTAAAGGCACGCCTGACCGTAGCCTCTGAGTCTCTGTAAGAGCCAAAATGGCTCAAAATAAATTAATACATGCACACGCACGAACATGCACCCCCCCCAAATGGAGTTGTGCTGGGAAAGGGTGCCCACAACAGAAGGGGAAGGGCAGTCAGAGAGGAGCCTGTCAGGGGCCCCCTGGGGGCTGAAAAGGAGCAATCACAGCAGAAGAAAGGGGCCCCTGGGGAACAGGTGCAAATCCAGCAC
>NW_015198047.1:0-839 GCF_001447785.1 Gekko japonicus | reverse complement strand
GAAAATACAAAGTTATTCATTCATATTCAATGCAATCCTCGCTTAATCATTTTCTGGCAGAACAGTGTAATCCTAAACAGTGTCACATTGGCCCCGGTCACACAGGCCAGATAATGCCGGCGGAATGAGTCCCACCAGAACGCAATCAGATGTGACGGTGGCACACCGTGGTTTCATCCTTTAGCGCGTGCGCGTCAAGGAGGACAGCTGAGGGGAAAGCCACACACCGGCGCGATCACACGGAACGATTCTGTTGGCAGCCCGTGGCAAACCATTTGCTAGCATATTTGTTGAGATACTTTTTAACCGCGCAGCTTTGGTGGCACGCCACAGGTTGGCCACGGGTGCGCTACGCTTGCCAGATGTTGCGGTGTGATCACGCCCTGAAAATCCGCCCAGCATTCGTGGCTCTCCCGTGGCAAATTCGGCGTGTGAACGGGGCATTGTTCTAAGTCCATCAAAGTGAATAAGTTTAGAAGGATGCAACTGTGTTCAGGATTGCACTGGTAGTATCCTTGGGCGCTGACTTCTTAAAGTTATTAGTTCATCAGGTGACATTGGCTGCAGAAAGGCGTTCAAACGTCTTACCTGAAAAAACCTGTTGCTGACAGATTAATGCTCTGTTCAAAAGCTTCCTTTGCCTGTAGAAGAGAGAACTATAGTAAGCTTATTCTTCCTCCAAACCATATTGTATAAACACGCTACAGTACTGTGCAAAAACCGGCAAGCACATCTCTCTCCATATGTAGGAAGGTAGGGGAAAAAAGAGTAAGTTACTCCTAGCTCAGACTTCTTCAACCAAAACAACACCGCTGCTTTTAATACCATCCAGTACACGT
>NW_015198046.1:0-847 GCF_001447785.1 Gekko japonicus | reverse complement strand
TGGTCTTTGCCAAACTAAAAATGCGCCACTTACAACTGTGGATTATCCGCAACTTCGACCCAACGAAAAACGCACATACCACCGTCCTAACCCCCCCTCCCAATATACAAGAGTCTTTAATTTGGTGGACTGTCCCTTCAAATCTCTTCCAGGGAGCACCCTTCCATCCTCCATCACTGCTAATTAACCTAACCACAGACGCCTCCATGTTGGGCTGGGGTGCCCACATGATGGGCCTTTGTGTTGGAGGCAAATGGGACACGCAGAAACGGAAGCAGCACATAATCTTCCTGGAACTGCTTGCAATACAGTTCGCTGTCACCAGCTTCCTACCTCTGACCAAAGGGAAATGTGTTACGGTCCTCACGGACAACACTACTGCACTCAGCTATGTCAACAAGCAAAGGGGCACTGTCTCCCTACGCCTCTGCAACCTTACCATCCAGTTGTGGAACCTTTGCATTGCCCACAACGTTTTCCTGGTAGCCACACACATCCCAGGACACATAAATGTGCAGGCAGACCACCTAAGTCAAGCAGGACTCAGCCTTCACAAGTGGGAGATGAACCCAAACTACCTCCTCCCACTCTTCTGCAGGTGGGGAGTTCCCCAAGTCGATCGTTTTGCCACCAGAGCCAACAAAAAGTGTCCTTTGTTCTGCAGTCGAGGCGACAGGGACCCACAGTCTCTAGGGGACGGTCTCCTCTATCCGAGGTCCACAGGGCTTCTTTACCTGTTCCCTCCGCTACACCTACTTCTGAGAGTGGTTCGCAAAATAATCAGCGATGGAGTGAACTGCATCTCTTTTTTTGTCAAAATTTTTTAAATTTAGGATATAAACATTCA
>NW_015198045.1:0-862 GCF_001447785.1 Gekko japonicus | reverse complement strand
TCTGAGTGTTGAATTCGGGATTCATTGTTAATAGTGATCCCCTATTAAGATAGATGAAAGAAAGTCTTTTGTATCTGTGTCTGTCATCCTGTAGCTCAGAATTTCAGTCTAAACGACTGTACAGTAGGGTTGCCAAGCTCCAGGTGAGGGCTGGAGCTCTCCCAGAATTTCATCTGATCTCCAAATGGCACAGAGATCAGTTCCCCTGAAGAAAACGGCTATCGCTTTATACCCTACCGAGTTCCCTCCCCACTCCCAAACCTACAGGAATTTCCAAAATGAGAGTCGGCAACACTGCTGTACAGTACGGTACCCCATTCTGGGTGAATATGAAATCTTCCTTGCAAGACTGACCTCAGGAGAGACCAGTTCCTCCTGTTTCTAGCAGAAGCCGGCTGTATACAGTGCTGACTGGCTAGCACTTGTGGCGACGTGAATCTACATCTCCATGCACCCCCAGAGCACTTTTCCACATTCCTTAAAATCTACTTTAAAAAAAAAGAAACTAAAAAAGATGTAGCGGAGCAAACTTGAAAACATGGCTTTCATCAAGCTGCCCGAATCATGGTGGGAGGATGATTAAATCAATATTGAAATCAGAGACATTTAAACATGGCATTTGAGGCACAAGGTTGCAGGGAAACAGGCTCCCTTCAGAGAAGAGGGAGAAAAAATGCATCCGCTTCTGTTTGTTTATAAAAACCCTTAGTGGGTTCTGATCTTGATGGGGTAATAGTTTGGAAAGCATGAGATCAGGCTGAAGGGCCCCTTCGCTGATGCTCCACCCCAAGGGGTGGCATGGTATTAGCCGTAGAGAAGATACTTTATTGGATAGTGCTTAAGAACATAAGAGAAGCCAATG
>NW_015198044.1:0-835 GCF_001447785.1 Gekko japonicus | reverse complement strand
AAAAGAGATGCTGTGAGGAACGTGGGGGGGGTTCTGAGGGGGCCGCTGTACTCCCTTTGTCTCGAGATAAGAAGAGAGTCTGCCGTGCTGGGAAAGGTATCCCATGAGGAGGATACACACAGCAACCCTAAGCTGCAGACTAAGTACTCGTGACACGCTGGCCCGCACTCACTCCATACTCCGGTTTGAAAAAACCCTGGCTCTCCCACCACTGGTACCAGGCGGCCTCAACGTATTGCGGGCTGTAGGAGTCAGGCATTGGGCTGGCGACATCTAGAAGGGAAAAGCAGAAAGGCCTTGTGAGCAGGGGAGGGTGCCTGATTTAAGTGAAAGGCTTGTGTAATAAGGGGGACCCCAGCGGAGGACAAATTCAGCACACACACGGGCACGGGCCCAACCTTTGGCAACTCCAGTTGAAAAAAGGATCTCGGGAAGCAAGGCGAAGACAGACCATCTGCCAGTTGGAGCAAACAGGACTGGGCTAGACTGTGACCTCCTGAATTCACACAGTACTCAAAAGCCCCACGAGCCTCACCCCAGAAAGGAAGGAATGTGAACACTTTTTAAGGAACAATATAATTGTACATAGATCAAGATGGGGAGCTGTGTTAGTCTGTCTGTGGCAGTAGGAAAGGGCAAGAGCCCAGGAGCACCTGAAAGACTAACAATATTCGTGGCAGGGGCAGGAGCTGTCGTGCGTCACTGCTCGCTTCTTCAGATGCATCTGAAGCGCAGGGGGGCGCCTGACTGATCCCGGGATCTTCTGGTGTGATGTCATCGTGCCAGGCACGTTGCGCGAGGGAGTCTCTAGCATTTCGGCAAAAAACTCTATGGT
>NW_015198043.1:0-875 GCF_001447785.1 Gekko japonicus | reverse complement strand
TTAGCTATATGCAACTGCAATTTTGCGTGAAATTCTTTCTTTCTTTCTTTCTTTCTTTCTTTCTTTCTTTCTTTCTTTCTTTCTTTCTTTCTTTCTTTCTTTCTTTCTTTCTTTCTTTCTTTCTTTCTCCTGTTAGACTTATTTACTGGCATAACTCTGTGTGTGTGTGTATGTATGGGGGAGTTTCAAATTATTTTGTCGGCAGTGTTATAGTAAACTAGCCCCACCTCAAAACCTTGGCCTTGTTTCCCCACTTGGCCATAACCCTTCATATTCTGCTTTGGGAGACACTGGAGTTCAGTGGTGCAGCATCTGCTTGGCATGCAGGAGGTCCAAGGTTCCGTCTTCAGCATCTCCATTTAAAAGGATCAGGGAGTAGGTAAAGTGAAAGACCCCCACCAGAGACCTTTGACAGCTGCTGCCAGTCAGAGTAGACAATACTGAGCTTGATAGACAAGTCTGACTCAGTGTAACACAGCTTCATGTGTCCATGCACTGTTGACTGATGCAGCCATGTGGACTAAAGGGAATCTCCACATCCGGAAGCAGTGAACCTCTGAATCCCAGTCAGGGCTGGCATCAGTATACCCTGATGTATGGCAGCTGCCAAGACCCTGAGTTTCTGGCAGGGCCCCTGGCCAAAGAGCACCCCTACCACATGTTGCCAGGGAAGGATGTGCAGGTGGTATGCAATGGCAGCACTCCTGGAGGGCACAGTGGTAATATTCCACACACTACCCAGCACCATCAGGGAAAGGACACACAGTCAGTGAAAAGGACAGAGGGGGACATCGGTGAGCCAGAAGGAAGGCATGAGTGGCGGTCTGGGTGGTGGTCAGAGGAGGAAAGAGAGCCCCTGGGCACTCTTTGCCTAG
>NW_015198042.1:0-851 GCF_001447785.1 Gekko japonicus | reverse complement strand
ACTGGACTGTTTTGGACTGGGTGGGGGGAGCTTTGCAGGTTACCTGGCTGCTTCTTGCTCTGACTGACAGCTGCTGGGAACAGGGGGTGGGGCTTGTTGCATGTGCCTGCCCCCTGGGCTCTTTACTGCCGGAGCTCCGCTCCTGTGCGCTTCTGCAGGAAATGACCCCTGGACAGAGGGAGAAAAATAAATGGATTTTCTGCGTTTCCCTTTCCTGGCTGCCTGGAAGTCACCTTTTTAAGCCTGTTGTGCGCATGCAGAGCCCCGACCTGGAGAGGCCAGTCTTGTCTGATCTCGGAAGCTGAGCCGTGTTGGCCCCGGCTAGTATTTGGATGGGAGACCACCAGGGAATACCAGGGTCGTAGTGGCAGGCAGTGGCAACCCTCCTCTGTTTGTGGGCCAAAGTGGGTGGGTGGGCCAGGGTGGTCTGATCTCATTAGATCTTGGAAGCTAAGGCAGGGCAGGCCATGGCAAACCACCGCTGGATGTCTGTTACCTTGAGAACTCTGCAGGGTCGCTCTGTGGCTTGATGGCAACAAAACCAAACCATAACAAACCCCCCCCCCCAAAAAAAGCACATGCATTGGAGTGAGGTGATATAAGAGATGCCATTTTAGGCTGCTGGTGGTGCACTGTCTTTTTGAATGCTCTGTGTGGGAAAAAAAATCTCCGCAGGTAGAAAGCTAGCGCTGCAAGGAGCAACCTGGGATCGAACCTTTCTCGGATAAGAAGAATTGCAGTGTTAGTCGGTTCTATCAAGAAAGCAGGAGCTCTGAGGTGAACAAGTTTTTTGTTTTCACTCTGTTGTGTTAATTTTTTTTTTTAAAGACGCGAGGAGGTGCCACAGGAGG
>NW_015198041.1:0-862 GCF_001447785.1 Gekko japonicus | reverse complement strand
AATTGGCCGACAATGTGGGATGTCGTGCAACTTGGTCTTTTATATGAACTACTGTAGCACTGAATTTTACTGTATGTAATATTGTTTTATTTTTTAAAATTTTAAACTCGGCATAGCCGCTTGTTAGCCGCCCTGAGCTAATGGATAGGGCGGGGTATAAATCCCAAAATAAATAATTCTCCACCCCCACCCCTGGAGGCTTGTGAAATCTGAATTTTTTCTTCTTTGCCATCTTGGGAAGGATTATTTCTTGCTGCTGTATGGTGTCTTTTTTTGTAGGATTTTGATCTGAGTTATTTATTGCATGTTTCCCCTCTTGTGAGCTGCCCTGAGCCCTGCTTTCAGGGAAGGGTGGCCTATTAAATCCAATTTAATAAATAAATAATAATAAATAAATGAAGGTTCCACAGCCATGCGGAGCCCTCCGTTTTTCAGTACCACCCCCCGTGCCTGAACACTTGATTCTATTAAGATCCTCCCGGGCTCTGCAAATCAAGAGCTTACGGATTGTTAAACGGGTGTGCAATTTCCCTAGCAGAGCATGTCCCGCTTACTTTATGACTGCAAGATTACTCGTCTCTCCTGCATAAGAAAACAAGCGGTATCATAGCTGGGGTGCAGAAGCTGCAATTTCTGCATTGTTTTTATATGGCTCCATCGGAGCATATGTTCCCGGGCTGGATGATTATGCAATGACATGCTAATACCGGCGCTGGTGTTGGGAAGGGTAGCAGGTGTGATATAAAAAAAGGTGAAGCAATAGTCGTCTTTATGGCCTCCTGGTGTATTCGCTGTAGTCTTGGATCTCTTGTAAAAAAACTGTCGCCCATCTTGAGGTAAGACATTTCAAAGCTTAATTGGG
>NW_015198040.1:0-841 GCF_001447785.1 Gekko japonicus | reverse complement strand
CTTACATCATTCTCCTCTCCTGCATTTGAACTGCACAACGACCCTGTGAGATAGGTTAGGCTGAAAGTCTGTGACTGGTCTGAAATCACCCACTTAGCTTTCACAACAAGAACCTAGATCTGGAAAACCCTGTTGAAGGGCAAACTGTTACACCAAACCAGCTGTCCTAGGGAGGCTGTGGCTCATGAACAGAAGCAAACAGCAAGGCCTAGTTAAGTCATGCCAGTCAGATGTCATCAAGTCATCCAGAGGGTGCCGCCAGGCCTAGGGTAGCCAACCTCCAGGTGGAGCCTGAAGATCACCTGGTATCACAACTGAACTCCAGACAACAGATCTCTCTCCCCCTGGAGAAAATAACTGCTTTGGAGGGTGGACTCCATGGCATTCTATTCAGCTGATGTCACTCCCCTCCCCAAACTCTGGCTTCCATAGACTCCACCACAAAATATCCAAGGATTTCCCAACCTGGAGCTGGCAACCCTAGTCAGGATTGGCCCCAATGAGTTCCCCACAAAGGCCAAAGTAGACCTGAAAAGGGCCTCCTGCCCCTGCCTTCTTACTGATAGAGCCAAGCTTGGTTGCCTAACAACAGCCACTGAGGGGAAAGTGAGCCCCACAGCAGGAGGAGAAGAGAAAGGTTTGATGACCAGTGGCTCACCTCGGTAGCCAGCCAGCCAGCCATGGAGGAGCCAAACAGAAGTGACAGCAGTAGAAGCCTCTTCCTGAGCAGGGAACAGCTGTTTCAGTAGCCAGCCAGACACTGCGAAATGAAACAGTGGCAGTAGAAGCATCTCCATCAGGAGAGACAGACTTTTTGGCAGTTTATTCAGACAGGGAAGAG
>NW_015198039.1:0-846 GCF_001447785.1 Gekko japonicus | reverse complement strand
AGCCAGAGGATATAGTGATGGCCACAGGAGCACCCAGCTTCAAAAGGGCGTCTTCCGCCCCCGTGGCCTTCATGTCTCTCCCCCCAATCGATCAACGGCCACACTTTGCTTTCCCTCCCAGCCCGCTCTACAACACGGAGAGGGATGGAGACAGCGCCCCTTTTGCACTCTGTACACTCCCAGTGGAGAATAAACGGCAAGCATGAGTCATATGAAAACAATCAACGTGGCAGATTTTGACTGGGGTGCACGGGGTGGAGCTGACAAAGAGACATTTTTTTTCTCCCTCTCCCAAAATACTAGAATTCGAGGATGTCCAACAGAGCCGATGGGCAGCGGGTTCATAACAGACAAAAGGAAATACTTATTTGCACAGAGTGATTGAAATGTGGAAATCGCTGCCAGAAGATGTGGTGATGGCCACAGGGAATAGACAGCTTTAAGAGGGGATTAGATAGATTCCTGGAGAAGTCTATTAATGGCTACTAGCCATGGTGGCTGAGGGGAACCTCCCCATTCAGAGGCACTAAGCCTCTGAATCCTAGAGTCAGGAGGCAACATCAGGGGAAGGCCTCGGCCTCTCTGGCCTGTTGCTGGCCCTGTGTGAGACGGGATGCTGGACTAGATGGATCCTCACTGGTCTGATTCGGCAGGGCTCTTCTGAGGTTCTTCTCAGGGGAAGGCATCGGCCTCTCTGCCCAGTTGTTGGCCCCCCAGAGGAACTGGTTGGCCACTGTGTGAGACAGGAGGCTGGACTGGATGGGCCACTGGTCTCATCCAGCAGGTCTCTTCAGTGTTCTTAAGTTCTATGTCACGCGCTTGCAAAAGATCTTGCAAGAGAGGTGG
>NW_015198038.1:0-841 GCF_001447785.1 Gekko japonicus | reverse complement strand
CCACATTTTAATCACTTGCTGTATATATTAAAAAATTCCTATTTCCTGTCCTGATTCTACTGCCCATCAGCCTAATTGGATGCCCTCAGGTTCCACTATTTTGGGAGAAGGGGAAAAGTCCCTTTGTCAGCTCTCTCGACTCCATGCATAATTTTATAAACTAGCATGTCTCCCCTTAGTCATCTCTTTTATAACTCAAAAGTCCCAGACTCTCTGGTCTTTCCTCATAGGGAAGGTGCACCAAGTCCCAAATTGTCTTGGTTGCCCACTTCTGTACTTTTCCAAGCTCTGCAATGTCCTCTTTGAGATAGTATGAGTAGAACCGCACACAGTATTCCAAACAAGGCCACACTATAGATCTATACAGGGGCACTATAATACCTTTTTTTTAAAAAAAAATTCGAGTCTTATTAATCCCTAACATGGAGTTTTTGTTTTCATTTCCACTGCCGCAGCACAATGGGTTGGCACTTTCTTTGAGCTATTCATTATAACCACAAAATATTTTCCCCCCTTTCAGTCTGAGCATGTTTATTTACCGTATTTTTCAGACCATAAGACGCACCTGACCTTAAGACGCACGTAGTTTTTAAAGGAGGAAAACAGGGGAAAAAATATTCTGAACCTTCGGTCCATAGGACGCACTCACTTTTCCTCCCACTTTTTTTGGAAGAAAAAGTGAGTCTTATGGTCCAAAAAATACGGTATTTATTTATTCGATTGGTACCCCGCCCTCCCCGTGAGCAGGCTTAGGGCGGCTTACACAGCTGGTACAAAAATGCCAATGAAACCACAACAATCATTTAAAACAGTTCAAATACAAATGACATCATAAAATCAT
>NW_015198037.1:0-846 GCF_001447785.1 Gekko japonicus | reverse complement strand
TAGTTGCAGCCTGCTGATGATAAAACATTTCTCCTGAAGATATTTCCTGCATTGCAACTCACTCTTGTGAACGCTTTCATTTCAACGGCACTTGTGCAAAAGAACTCGATGGACTGTATCCCAAAGATATAGAAGGCAGACCTAGCTAGAAGTCAGGGGTTTTTTTTTGTCTCTTGGTCCTGTTCCACTGGATTTTGTTCAGGCTAAGGCACATAGCCAAGATCAGAAACCACCTTTCCTTGTACTCTGGATCTAATTAACAAGGAGGAACAGGAAACAAAAGAATGATCAGGAGGCAGGATAGTCTAAGACATGTCTAAGCAGTATTTGATTGATTTATTTTTTTGCCCTGTTCAGAACAATAATATATGGCTGTCCAGGCCAAGGGAGAGGTTGAGAAATCAGACTAAAGGTTTAGAGAGGTTAAGTGATACCCAGAGGATGAATAGAGGATATTGTCTCCCTCGAAATAAGGGGTTGGCTGCTAGAACTGATAAGCCAAAGTCCTAAGGTTGGAATATCACACAATGGATAATTAACAGATTTTACACAGTACGGCGAATCCTAATAATAAAAGGAGATTTTTATTTCTTTTTTTTTTTAAAGGAATCTTAGAAATGGATACTTGTCTATCAATGGAAGGGATGAGCAAACCATTTCCCATTCTGCTTCTTTTGGTTTTACCTTTATATTTTCATCAGCCGTTCTGGATCTCTGCTTTTCCAGTTTTTGTGGATGCATTTGTGTTGCGCACACATCTCTATTGTGTTTATACCAAACGTGTACATAAGATGAATGTGCAATGGTTAAGGCTGGCTGATCGTTGTGCAACCGATGCCTGGGAAT
>NW_015198036.1:0-847 GCF_001447785.1 Gekko japonicus | reverse complement strand
GTAGACCAGGTACCAGGCTCTACACATTGGTGGTGATAATGATGGTCATAATGAAGAAATCCCACAGCCTATCTCTCCCCCTTCATGCCCCCCCCCCCATTATAGAGTGTTTAAATGGGGAATTTGTTTCATGTTCATATTATTTGTGTTTTCATATTAATTATGATAATGATCTTTCTGGGAAAGACTGAAGGTAAAAGAAGAAGGGGACGGCAAAGGATGAGATGGTTAGACAGTGTTATCAATGCAACAAACATGAAGTTCAGCAAACTTTGGAGGATGACAGAGGACAGAAGGGCCTGGCGTGATGTGATCCATGGGGTTGTGAAGAGGCAGTCCCTCAAGAATGTAACAACAACAACAACAATGATAATGATGATAATGATAATGATAATGGCTTACTTACAGTAATAGATAGAACACAGTAGCATAGTCCACTGTCCCAGGCCAGAATGACCAGAGATCATGACTATTGGAACAAAGTTATATAAGACAGAGACCTGAAACTGAAAGGGGGTGTTCCTTTTGTCTGTTACTCCCCCCCCCCCAATAGGCTGGGTGAAAAGAAGTTGCACAGCGCAAGGTTGGACTGACCCCTTTCCGCCATATAATGTCGCCTGTCCGATGGAAGAGGAGCTGATTCGTGACGGAGAGATTGACCTGGAGCAGGTAAATGCCAACGAACGTAACGCTCTCTGAAGTTTCGGGGATGAGGAAGGAGAGAGGAGGACTGCCCCTGGAGCAGTGGTTCCCAACGTGGAGCCCCCCACCTTTCCCACCAAGAGTTTTTAGGAAGTGAGGTGGGACAGGTGGGGCTTTGCGCAGCAGGGCTTCTGATTGGCCATTG
>NW_015198035.1:0-868 GCF_001447785.1 Gekko japonicus | reverse complement strand
CAAGCATGTACTCGACTAGTAAGCCATGGTCCTACTCATCTGTAAAATATGTGTCACCATTTGGGCAATCATATTGATTGAGGATTAACATGCCTAATGGAAGCAGGCAATTTGGGGCTTTGGAAGAAATCTGCAGGACCCATGAAGTTGGGGTCCTGAAGATTTGGAAAGGGCTAGGCTGCACCACTTGGAGATATGATGCTGCTGGCCTTGATGAGGGCCTCTTTGTTAGCTCCTTTCCACCCTCCTCCTCTTTTTTCTTGGCACAGGGTGCAAAGCTAGGCACTTCGATATGGTGATGGTGATCGATGGCTCCGGGAGCATCGGGGCTAAAAACTTTGAGCTGGTGAAACAGTTTGTGAATCGTATTGTGAATTTCCTGGAAGTGTCCACCCATGGCACCAGAGTAGGTTTGGTCCAGTACTCCAGCTCACCGCGCACTGAGTTTCCACTCAACAGATACACGACAGCTGCACACATCAAGGCAGCGGTGCAGAGAGTACAGTACATGGCAGGTGGCACCATGACAGGCCTGGGCATCAAGCACATGTTGGAACAAAGCTTCTCCACGTGGGAAGGTGCCAGACCTTTCTCCAGCAATGTAGGCAGAATTGGTCTGGTCTTCACCGATGGGCAGTCTGGTGATAACGTCGCAGAATGGGCCAGAAAAGCGAAGGAATCAGGTGAGGGTGCCGCAAGGAGGTGTGTGCCTGTGTGTAGTTGAGTTCTTGTGCATATTTTTTTCCTATTTGCAACCAGTGGATTGAGTGAAATGCGGTGTTAAATTTTCCTTTGAATTAAATTAATTTTTTTTCATATCATGGTCAATTCTGTCCCACATAAAAAGAAGAAGAAGAGGAGGAGATTG
>NW_015198034.1:0-858 GCF_001447785.1 Gekko japonicus | reverse complement strand
ATGGAAGAGAGCGGGGCTATTTTTGAGCCAGAACACCCCGGAACGGCATTCCATCTGGCTTTTGCATTGCCCCCCCCCTGCTCCCAGCAACCAGGTACAGGGGCCGGGGAAGGCCTGCGCCCGCCCCCCCGCTCGCTCCTGGTGGCAGCCACAGTGAGGTCGCTGGCACCACCAAGGGAGAGAAAATAGCAGGTGCCACAGCTCCAGTGACGGTGAGAGGACCTGGGGAACTCAACTTTTTCTCCCACCCTCATGGCTGCCAAAAGAAGGAGAGAGCCTGCCCAGCACAAGAGCTGGGGCTGTGGCCCAGATCACCACCATGAGGTGGCTTGGGGGCTCCCTCCTGCCACCTCTGTTGCTGCTGGGGCTGCAGCTAGGAGCTCTTCTCTACGGACAGGGTACGCGCTGTTGATGGACTCCTCCTTTCCCATGCTCCCAACTGCTGCTGGGCACCGAGGAGGCAGACAAGCAGGCCGAGGGTCAACTGAGATGGGGCCTTGCAGGGCAGATGGAAAATCTGTTCCAGTCCCCACTGCGCACACACTGGTGTCCAAAGGGTGGCCTTGTTACTAGTCCGCTCACTTGGGCGAGAAATAGCCGTCTCCTCATTCTCCCTTCCCCACTCTCCCCGGTTTATAAAACTAGAAGGAATGGCATGCAAAGTCTAGAAGAGTGATATGTGGGATGTAATTGTGTTAGCTGGGAAGAAAAAGGTACTCTGCACATGCTCAGTTATTGCTTAGACTTCTACACATTGCAGTAGTGAACTCAGTGAAGTAGGTTCCCTGGTTGAGCTCTGGCTCAGATTAAGCCCTCTCTTTTTTGCAGCAGGGTGGAGTGGCGGCATTGCTAATTTGC
>NW_015198033.1:0-838 GCF_001447785.1 Gekko japonicus | reverse complement strand
GCCACAGGCCCCATTTATTTATTTCGATTCATATCCCGCCCTTCCCGCAAAGCGGTCTCTGGGCAGCTCGTGACAATAAATACAACACAGTCTTAAAATAGATTTTTAAAAAAAGGATAAATAACAATATTAAAAAAGTACAATGGAACCATAAAGCATTTTAAGTGGGCAGTGCAGTATATTAGTTTCAGTACCTACGGCCGGAATGGGTAGGCCGGCACCGAGCCATCGTGAGCTCGTGCAGGCAGCAATAGGGAGGCCAGCTGGTAGATGCCCGCTGCCTCAGCCAAAGCCCTGGCGGAACGGCTCCGTTTTGCAGGCCCCGCGAAATTGTAATAGGTCTGGTGGAGACCCATGTTGGAGACCCACCAGACCTTTTTAGGAAGCGGGCAGAGCGGTGGCTCACTTCCGCACATAAGCTGCTATTCAAGGGAGAGAGGGTTTTTTTCTTTCTGATTGCATGTGTGTGTGTGTATTGCGGGGAGGTTGACAGATAGTTATCCAGCGTGTCCAGAATTTTTGTTAGACCCTCTGGCAACCCTAGGGGCAGGGCTTCTTATTTGCCATTGGAGATTTGATTGGCTGTGTGTATTTTTTAGAAAATGTTGCTTCGGCGGCAGCTGCCACCACAGTACAACAATCTTCACTTTGTGACTGAAGGGAAGCTGCGGCAGCCATTTTGTGACTGGCTCCACCTCCTCGTGCAGCCATTTTGTGGCTTTACCTGCCATGCTGTGTCTGGAGTTCCAACATTGCTCACAATCTTAAAGGGGGGGGGGGCAGTCCTGTCCCACTGTGCCACACTGTGACTCCCTGTGCGTCTCACATATACATTCAA
>NW_015198032.1:0-821 GCF_001447785.1 Gekko japonicus | reverse complement strand
TGTCAGTTTTCACATCCATACATAGTAATCGGGAATACCATAGGATTATTTTGATTTTAGTCTCCAGAAACACTTCCTTACATCTAAGGTTTTAATTATATGTTCATTCCTATTTCATAGTATATTTTATATGTTGTGAGTTGCCCTGAACCCACTTGTTGGATAGGGTGGGATATAAATACATAAATAAAATAAGGATATCCTCCAGATCCTTCATGACTGCCCTATCCAGTCTCAATCTCCTGATTCCTGGGTTATAGTAGCCCTTTTGGTTGATGGTAGAGCCAAGGAACAGAAAATCTTCAATTTCTTCATTGTCAACCTTAAAATTGTGTAATTCCTCAGCAGTCATTATTTCTGTCTTCTTGATGTTCAGCTTTAATTCCTCCTTTAACCTTCATCAGTAGTGGTTTCAGTTCTTCACTATTTTCTGCCAGTAGTGTGGTATCATCTGCGTATCTCAAATTTTTAATGTTCCTTCCATCAATTTTCACCCCACTTTCATTTAAATCTAATCCAGCTTTCCTTATATGTTCTGCATACAGATTGAACAGATAGGGAGAAAATATATAGACTTGGTCTGACACCTTTGCCAACTGGAAACCATTCTGGTTTCCCATATCCTGTTCTAACAGTAGCATCTTGTCCAGAGTACAGGTTGCTCATCAAAACCTGTTTATTTTAAAACTATCCATAGCTCTTCATGATCCACACAGTCAAAAAGATTTGCTTTAATCTATGATGCACAAGATGGTATTCTTCTGAAATTCTTTGGGATGCTCCAGTAACCATCGTAAATTTGCAATATGATCTCTAGTGCC
>NW_015198031.1:0-863 GCF_001447785.1 Gekko japonicus | reverse complement strand
TCTTGGCTGCAAGTCCAGGCATGCTTATACATCATTTTCCTGCTGGTTGGCTTCTGTCAACTCTGGGCTGGCTACACAGGGCCCCTCCTCCTCTGAGGAGTCCTCACTGTTGCTGAGCCCTAACTGTTCCATGACAAGTGGCAGGGGCTCAGCGGGGCCAAGTACAGTCAGACCGCTGCCCTGGGCCAGTCACGGGTATGGGAGAGACCATGTTGGAAAGGTGGGGGAGTGACCAGTCAGCACTAGTCTCTTTAGGCCTAATGGGCTAAAGACAACACCGTTTAAGGCCATTCTAGGGGTAGGGTTGTCAGCTCCAGGTTAGGAAACTCTTGGAGATTTGGGGGTGGAGCCTGGGGAGGACAGGGACCTCAGTGGGTTACAATGCCATAGAATTCACCTCTAAAGCATCTATTTTCTCCAGGGGAACTTATCTCTTTAATCTGGAGCTAAAATGTAATTTCGGAGGATCCCTAGGTCCCACCTGGAGACTGGCATTCCTAGCTCGACAGGGCCATTTAATTTCTGGTAAAAAATTAAGGAAGTGTGTGTGTGTGTGTGTGTGTGTGTGTGTAAAAGACAATAAATAAATAAATAACTTGAATACACTTTGCCTCTTGGACCTAGAGACTGAAGGTGGACCTTTTAGTAATAAAAAGGAGGGTGTGTGTAAAGTGGTATAACATCAATAGACAAAAGAGAAAGACCTGGATCAGAGGTTGTAACAGCTTGCTTTTAGCGTTTTTTATTGGTACGTTTTTATATCATTATTATATTGGGTTGTTTTATATTTTTACTGGGGTTTTTTGTATGGTTGGTTTTGTTTTAGGTCAGTTTTACTAAATTTACTGAATAAATACATGAAA
>NW_015198030.1:0-841 GCF_001447785.1 Gekko japonicus | reverse complement strand
GAGTGTAAACCTATTCAAGTGTAGAAAATGGCATAATTCCAAATATGTAGCAGCTAAACATTCTCTTGCAGCAAGATTGTAAACTTCAATCATCAGAATGGAACATCAGCAATAAAAATATTTACAAGGAATACATTCAAGTTGTAAAAATCACATTCACTTTTTGACTTCAGCCTTTCTCCATAGCACACGTGGTCCCAGTGTGCTTTCTTCCATTCAAATATAGTGGAAACAGGCACTAGAAATAATAGTTACAATAAAACTCAATCGAAAATCTTCTGGTCTTCCATTCTTCAAACGTCATCAGCGGAAAGGCACGAAAACATTTGAAAACATCCGGTCTTCACCTCAGGAATCTTTGTGTAAAGCTTCCCAGTTCCCAACTGATCTAGACAGGGGGTGGTCTAGCCAGAGGGGAAGGGGATATTTTGCAGGGCCAGGGCCTTTTCAGTGGTGGCTCTGCACTGGTGGAATGAGCTTTCAGAAGACATCAGGGCCCTGTGGGATCTTTTACAGTTCTGCAGGAACTGCAAGATGGAGCTCTTCCACCAGGCCTTTAATCAAGGAGCCGCATCTAATAACTGAACTGTGATAAGGTCCTGTTCCCTTGGAACTACCACTAGCAGCCTGTGCTTGCTGGCATATATAGATTAAGATGAGCTGAATATAGAGTAAGATGAGCTCAACATTAACACAGACCGTATCCCACTATTTATTTATGCATTTATTTTGATTTATATACCGCCCTTCCATCATGATATGTTTCTGCCATCAATATCCAATATTACTATTATCAGTACCATGATCACTAGCACTTTATGATGTTTATGATTGCTTATAA
>NW_015198029.1:0-889 GCF_001447785.1 Gekko japonicus | reverse complement strand
CGTCCCTGACATGATGACGTTACTTCTGAATCATGTGGGCAGTGACGTAGGCATGTTTCTGCACGTTGGCTGGGCACCCTTGCTGCTCTCGTTAAGTCCCCCCACCCCCCACCTGTTGCCTGGCAACCCTACTCTTATGTTACTAGTGTAACCACGACATCCTACAGCCCTTGAGATTGCCCCTGGTGTGGTCTGAAGTTGAGCCTAAGCTCATATTCTGCTTATTGTTGTTGTTGTTCAGTCGCACAGTCGAGTCCGACTCTTCGCGACCCCATGGACCAGATCACGCCAGGCCTTCCGGTCTTCCGCCGTCCTCTGAAGTTGGCTCAATTTCATGTTCGTTGCATCTATGACACTGTCTAACCATCTCATCCTTTGCCGTCCCTATCTTCTTTGACCTTCAGTCTTTCCCAGCATCAGGGTCTTCTCCAGTGAGTGCTCCCTTCTCATTGGGTGGCCAAAGGACTTGAGCTTCAGTTTCATTATCTGGCCTTCAGGGTTGATTTCTTTGAGGATTGACTGATTTGATCTTCTTGCAGCCCAAGGGACTCTCAAGCGTCTTCTCCAGCACCATAGTTCAAAAGAATCTATTCTTCTGCTTATATGACCCTCCTGTTTCGAATACATCTTCTTCTAGCTTAACAATTTGTCCATTCTTGAAATAGTCACTGTTATTTCAGGCCCATTTCTTTCCTCTACATTCATGGAGCAGCATTTGGCGACCCATTAATTCATACAGGAAACTGTACAAAGGAATACGTGGCGTAACTCCTCTCCCCAACGTTTATTTTGCCACTCCTTTTCCTTCCCTGAAAGCCCACCCTAACTCAATCTCATCGAGGCTTAGATGCCAAGCGGCCTCAGCCATGGTTAGTACTTGGATGGGGGA
>NW_015198028.1:0-857 GCF_001447785.1 Gekko japonicus | reverse complement strand
GTATTTCAGTGGAGCCCATGCAAGCCAGTTGGCATTCTTGGCTCCTATTATCTCCAATGGGCCTTTAAGCCTCTCCCATTGTTTCCAATAGGCAATCCTCTCATTCCTTTTAGTACATCCCAGTTGGTTGCCCCTTTGAAACTTTACCACACCATTTTAGGTAACAGCAAAATGAAGAGCATGAACATGTACAGAATGCATGTTCCTTGGCATTGTTCTCTCTGGGCTGCACATAGGGCAAAAGGAAATCTTAAAAGGCCTCTGATCTGTGCCCCCCCCCCAATCTTGTTCATGCAGATGGGCTTTCTCATTGCTTCAGAAAGACAGCACCCAGGCTGCCATTTTTGGAATTGTCCTTTTCTTCAACAGATACCACCTCACCATTTAAAAATGAAATGGAAATTGAAAGAAGAGCTTAGGAATGGCTGAAGCTGCCCCCCACTCACTATCATGGAAAAAAACAACTGTTCTCAATCAAAAATATATAGGCCCAGGTAAAATAAAATAGAGACACACTTTCCCCCAAAATGTAAATTGGAGCCAAGCAAGTATGTTGGGCCCAACAGAGCTTCACAGTTTGACTGTTGCTACATTGAAAGTGAGTGGAACCAGCCAAGGTTAAGGACTATACTTTTTTTCTGTCTGACACCAAATATATTCAAGAAATGATATGTTCTGGATATCAATAACCTTAGTTATTAATCTAGAGAGTGCGAAGATACAACAAAAAACCTTTGCAGATCACAGTTACCGTTTACAAAATCAAGTGTCCTTCAGCCCTCTAGGCCGACCGGATAGACAAAAATGGCCCCCACCCCTAGACCTCATGTCAGAGGTCTGTCTCCCCTGATGGATCC
>NW_015198027.1:0-751 GCF_001447785.1 Gekko japonicus | reverse complement strand
AGCAACACAAGCTGAAATCTGTTGGTGGGATGGATTGGAGACACTATTGTAGTGTTGATAGGTGCTTAGGATGACTGAGTGAATAAGGAAGTACATGAGTGGTGTGTATGTGAATAGGCAGGACCATTGACCTATGTATTAACTAGGAATAAGGCCCATTATGGAAATAAATACAATGAGCTCTAGAAAGAGACTCTGGGTGGGTGCCCTGGCCTTGGGCACTCAGTGTAAGTTTGCTGCGGTGACCTTAGCAGGGTATGAAACAGAGCTTACAATTTTCTCCAGGAGAACTAATCTCTGCCATCTGAAGAGCAGTTGTAATTCTGAGTGATCTCCAGGCCTCCCCTGGAGATTGGCAACAATGCTTCCCCAGGTGGAAATGGCTGGTTTGTAGGGTAGAGTCTATGGCATTGGACCTGTCTTGGAGGTAGCAACCCTATCTCCTTCCCAGCCAACCATCAACCTACCTCTGACTTCAGCTTTCCATCTCTCCTGCCCACCTGTAGCCTCTTTCTCCACCGTGGGAACCCAAGTAGGATGGAAGCGACCTCAGCAGGGTATAATGACACAGAGTCCACCCTGCAAAGCAGCCATTTTCTCCAAGGGAACTGATCTCTACCATCTGGAGAGCAGTTTTAATTCTGAGTGATCTCCAACTC
This sequence comes from Gekko japonicus, assembly GCF_001447785.1. Lineage (NCBI taxonomy): Eukaryota > Metazoa > Chordata > Lepidosauria > Squamata > Gekkonidae > Gekko > Gekko japonicus. The sequence continues at coordinate 92 of NW_015198027.1, read as the reverse complement.
TCACCTGGAGATTGGCAGCAATGGTTCCCCAGGAGGAAAAGTACAGTCTTTCTCCAGAGTGGCAACCAAAGCAACTTACATTATTCTCCTCT
>NW_015198026.1:0-848 GCF_001447785.1 Gekko japonicus | reverse complement strand
TGTGCGTTCCTGCAGGAAATGACCCTTGAATTTATGTATCTATATTGTGTATTTCATACAATAATTGTTATACTTTTGTGCCGTACAAGTAGGCTTGACAGTTCTGGGCTGAGAAATAACTGGAGATTTTGGGGATGGAGTCTGGGAAGGGTGAGGTTTGGGGAGGGAAGAGAAGGGACCACAAGGTACAATGCTATAGTGTACACCCTCCACAAAGCAGCCACTTTCTCCAGAAGAACATCTCTGTTGTTTGGACATCAGTTGCAATAGCCGGAGATCCCACCTGGATGTTGGGAACCCTAAGGACAAGTCAAGTACAATCACTTCAAATTGGATCAGATTATTCTCTTCTGCTAAGTAAGACTGAACTACTCTCTTCCACCAAGTCTTCCACCGAAACAGAACATCTTCCAGCAGTGGAGAAAGGCTTAAATCTTCCTCAGATTATATGGTGTGTACTAGAGAGTATGCTATCCACAATCTTCTTGGAATGCATTAATCACCATTTTGTGTGAAACAAGTAACATGCATATATCCCAGCCATGGTACCTGGATTCTTGAGACTATGAGTTTGACCACACTGGAATTGCAAAATACATGTATCACCATTTTCACATAATGTACTGTGAGGATCATGCATAGTGTGCTTTCCTGGGATGCAAGATCAGAGTACCAGAAACCCCTGAGAAAGGCTTAAGGAGTCAGATTTGTACACATCCAACCGCTGTTGCACTGCATTCATCCCCCCCCTCACCATTTTTCATTCTTTCATTTAAGTAGTACTTTCTTCCTTCCCTGACTGATAAAACCAAGAGAAGTGTTGTGCCTGGGGATTTTTAAACATACTT
>NW_015198025.1:0-1157 GCF_001447785.1 Gekko japonicus | reverse complement strand
TTGTGAGGATAAAATGGAGGAAAGGAGAGAGATGTAAAAACAAATAGGCTGATCTGTATATTGTGGGGGACTTGCTTAGTGGGTGGCTCTGGTCTTGGTGGCTATTTGGACTTTTGCAGTTGTATGATTTAGAGATCAAGCTCCCCTACTTGATTTATTGGATGAATCTCTGGGCTGATTCACACAAGCAAGTTTCTCACTTATTGACTGAAAAAACCAGTGGTTTGCATGTCCGCATAAGGTATCCCAGATTGAACGCTGCAGGTAGAACTTCAATGTCCTCTTAAATTATTTAAACCGCAGCGTCATTCCATTGAACCTGCTTATAAATCCAGCTGTTACCCATTCAGTGTCCCTAAGAGAAGGACTAGAGTTGCCAGCTGCCTGGAGAAAATAATGTCCTGTCCATTTAAGAGATGCTTAAGAGGATATTTACCAAGTGAAGCAAAAAGATTCAGCTGCCCACTTCCACAATTTAAGTCTCTGTTAAAAAGACAGGATGTTTTTTCCAGGCCTGTTGGCAACCCTGAAACTGACCACCTATGCCTAACTGCTGCCTTTGGATTCAGGTGTTGGTCTGAAGCAGTAGAACAAAGTTTAAGTCCGATGGCACCTTGAAGACCAACAAAGTTTAATTCTGGGTATAAGCTTTCGTGTGCATGTACACTATGTATCTGAGGAATTGTAAAGGTAAAGGTCCCCTTGCTCGAAAGCCAGTCAAGTCCGACTCTAGGGTTGCAGTGCTCATCTCTGTTTGAAAGCCGAAGAGCCAGCGCTGTCCGAAGACGTTTCCGTGGTCATGTGGCCGGCATGACTAAACACCAAGGCGCGCACGGAATGCTGTTACCTTCCCACCGAAGTGGTACCTATTTATCTACTTGCAATTTCTTGCTTTCGAACTGCTAGGTTGGCAGGAGCTGGAACTAGAGACGGGAGCTCACTCCGTCATGCGGCAACTCGGGTCTTGAACTGCTGAACTACTGACCTTCCACAGCCTGCAGTTCAGCGTCTTAACCACTTAACCACACAAAAGCTTATACCCAGAATTAACCTTTGTTGGTCTTCAGGGCGCCACTGGTCACAAACTTTGCTGCCTTCGGAGTCTCTCTTGCTCAGAAGACGCCAAGGGCAGAATCTGGTCCCACCCCATTGAAAGT
>NW_015198024.1:0-852 GCF_001447785.1 Gekko japonicus | reverse complement strand
GTGGAGCATAGTGGAAGCGAATACTCCTTTCCACAGTAGGTAGCAGAACTGCTAGTCCTGCATCAGGTCCCCAGAGACAGTTGGTGCTCCGCAAGCAGCTTCCAACTTTACTCACATCTCTCCCTGTCTCTCTCTCTCTCTTTCTCCCAATTTAAACTGCTTGGCATGGTTTCTCTGATCCTCCCACAAACTGCAGGGTGTGTCACCTTCCCAGACTCTGGGAGGGCGTGTCACCTTCCAAAAGCTGGAGAATGATTCTCCGCTAACCAGAGAACGGCTCTTTCCGCACTCTCCTTTTAATCCATGTTCACTGCAGTGTCCTCCAAGCAATTCTGCATTTAAATCAAATTCAACCTTCTTTTTAATCTGTTTTTCCCCCCCGTTCTGCACTAAAACCAAATCCAACCTTCTTTCTATTCCGCATTCCCCCCCCCATTCTGCATTACATTTACCTCCCTTCAGTGGTCAGTCCGGTTCCAGCCTGCTGTTGGCCCCGCGTTTTTTGGATGCTGTTTTGCCACAGGCTTAAATCACCTTGACTCGAACACTGAGAGCATCTAGAGTGGCAGGAAAATGCAGAGAAGACTAACCTCTCCTGCTATTAGCTTCCATTAACAGAATATTCAAAAGGATAGTGTCAGCCTTAACTAGGGGTTTTCCCCAAACTTCTTTCCCCCCAAGGCTTCCTTAGACGTTCCTTCCAGTTCTCTGTGGGTCTCCTTAGCTTCATATTGATGATGAGCTACTTACCTAAGGAAACGTCATATTGAGGATGAGCTGAGGCCAGCCTACCTTCCACTATGTTGTCTGTAAAGCATCGGTGCACTTTCAGCCAGTAGTGTGGAGGTGCAG
>NW_015198023.1:0-852 GCF_001447785.1 Gekko japonicus | reverse complement strand
AGACCTTTATGCAAACGCAACACCATATTAGGATTTGCACACTCAAAACCTGGTATTTGTTTGAGATATAATTCCTCTTTCAAAGGTGCATTGAAATATGCAGTCTCAAAGTCAAAATGATTCACTGTCATACCCCTAACAGTAGCTAGCACAAGTGCTGCTTTTACACTTTCCATTCTTACAGTTGGACTGAAACATTCATGGAAATCTTTATTTTCAGTTTGCAAAAAGCCTTTTGCCACCAAACGAGCTTTGTAGTTTAAGTCACCATCATTTGTGGATTTTACCTTGAACAACCACCTACACCCTAGTGCTTTTTTGTCCTTTGGCAACTCACTGGGTGAAAACACTTGATGTGACTGCAGAGAGTTGTACTCAGCTTGCATTGTTTTCAGCCAAGCATTCTTTTGTTCTCCCTGTAGTGACAACACATCATTATAGTAATTGGGAACATACACGTGATTAATCCCATACCTTTGTGGTGGTACACCTTTGGTAGAACGACTAGAAACTCTCAATTGTTGCTGCACACTCTGTTCATCCCCAGAGTCAGGCCTAGCAGGTGATTGTACCTCCTGCTTTACTTCTTGAGTTCCCTCAGGGTTCTCAGTTAAAGGTAACAACACATGAGAAGGTGTTTCATTGGCATGGATTTTGGACCAATTGGCATTTTCACAAAAGTTAGCTGACCTGCTATATTTAAGCATATTGTGTGGGTTAGAAAAACGATAGGACTTCATGCCTGTCTGATAGCCCAAAAAGGTTAGTTTTTCAGCTCTTGCTTTCCCTTTTCGCCTCTGCCCCAAGGGAATGTTTACCCACACTTTGGTACCAAAAACTCTTAAATGCTCC
>NW_015198022.1:0-852 GCF_001447785.1 Gekko japonicus | reverse complement strand
AACTGCAATCCCCCGCGATCCCCCCCCAATCTACCTCTGCTGGTCTCTGTCAGCTGGAGATCAGTCGTAAAAGCGGGAGATCCCCAGACCCCACCTGGAGGGTGGCAAGCCTGAGAGTGTGGCAGGACCAAGGTCTCCCCATGAGCTTCCATAGCCAAGTGGGGTTTTGAACTTGGGTCTCCCAAATCCTAGTCAAATCCCTGTAGCCCACCAGTTCTCTGATGGCACCTCACCGCCTCTGCACTCTAATGGGGGAAAGGGCTGCCATCAACAGGGGGAACCTCTGAGGAGTTGCTGACAACTCACTACTGAGGCCTAGCAAACCACCTCCGTTTATGCATAAATCACCACATACTTTCAAACGCTGTCAAAGAATGAACTCTCATAGGCAACAATGCGGAGCAATGCAGGCCACTCCAATTGAAATGTTCTGAATGAAACGTCCAACTTATATCCAGAAAATAAAGGTGAATGGTAATAAGACGAGAGAGCGGGCTGGTGTTATGAGTAAGGGTGACTTGGCACACATTCCGGTAAACATTTTGTTTCCCAAGGGCCTCCTCAGAAGTCGAAGGCTGGGATCTTCAGTAGAGCGTCTGAGGAATGTTAGCGGTCTTGACCGTCTCCTCAGATCTTCCTGTAAAATTCCATAATTGTGAGACAGAGCATTTCCTCCAAAAAAATAAATAAATCCTTCTTCCATCTTATTTCCTTTAGAATATTTCCGTTGGAATGGTCTGCATTGCATGTGAGTGTTTATCTGTTCATTAATTGAAAGTATTTGAACGTTGTTGTTGTTGTTAGGCATTGAGTCGTGTCCGAATCTTGGCGATTCTGTGGGCCAGCTCTCTC
>NW_015198021.1:0-739 GCF_001447785.1 Gekko japonicus | reverse complement strand
CCAGGGGTGCCCAGATTATAGCGATCAGGTACCCTGGAGAAAACGGTGGCTTTGGAGGGGGAGGGGCTCTGTGTTCGGCTGCCACCCTGCAGAGGGCGCCTTGAGATTTCCTGCTATTACCATAGATCTCCGGACGACCAGGATCAGTTCCCCAGGTGAAAAGGGCTGCTTTGGAAGGTGAACTGTAGAGTATCATACCCAGTTTGGGGTCGTGGTTAAGAGCGGTGGACTCTGATCTGGGAGAACCGGGTTCGAGTCCCCCACTCCTCCACATGCAGCTGCCGGTGTGACCTTAGGCCAGTCACAAGTTCTCTCAGAGCTATTCTCTCAAGAGCAGTCTTCGAAAGAGCTCTCTCAGCCCCACGTACCTCACGGGGCATCTGTAGTGGGGAGGGGAAGGGAAAAGAGATTGTAAGCCGCTCTGAGACTCCTCTGGGTAGTGAAGGGCCGGGTAGAAATCCAATCTCCTCCTCCTCCTCCTCCTCTCCTCCTCCTCCTCTTCCTCCTTCTATTGAAGTCCCCTCCCCAAACCCCGCACTCCCCAGGGTCCACCTTCAAATCTCCAGGAATTTCCCAACCTGGAGCTGGCAACCCTACCACATATTCAAAAGACATGAAAGAGGGACATGAGATTTTAGTATGGAACTAGAAGAGAAGGGAAAGTTCCTGGTCTCTCAAGGAGTGCTGTATGACGGAGGAGCTTCTCTCAGGGGGGCTCCTTCAGGTAGTGAAGGGTGGG
>NW_015198020.1:0-855 GCF_001447785.1 Gekko japonicus | reverse complement strand
ATGGCTCAGAGAACTCCACCATGCACATACACCCCAGCTGTACAGAGACGCCACCGTTCAAATGGTTCTCTAGTCAAGGTCTATTGAGGCCTAGTTCATCCATTATACTTGGGGCATAACTGAGGCCTTACTGTTCCAGTCCATGCAATCCATGTGGTGTTTGCACCCTCATGTGGCGAAAGCTGGTATTTGTCATGCTAGACCAGATGACTCCCACAAAAGGGCATGAATTCTTGCCACAAAGGCCTGATAGAACCCCAGAGAAAGAGGATTCAAATGCCCAGTCCATACAGCCTGCAAAAATCTAGCAGGAAAGCTGTTTCCTAAATAGCATGATATCAGGGTGCAAGGCAAAGGGATAGTCAGAAAACTTTGCTGTTTTTAAAAAGCATCAGGGAAAGGGCATTTCCTTCCTTTTGTGCCTGTTTTTGCTACTTGCTGTTCCTCTACCACATTCACAAAAATAATTCACACAGTGCACAGGTTTGGTTGGGGGTCACCCATCTTCTGTCAAGCACATAACACAGGTATGAGTAGCAGGTTCCCACGTGGGGGACACCCAATTCAGATCAGGACTGCACTGCGTGCGGAGAAAGCATTTCAGCCTCCCCCCAACACACCATTTTCCCAGCGTGAAACAGTTTGGGGAAGGGTCACTGTTTCACTTGTTAGGGCCAGATTCTCAGGGAACACAAGGATTTCAAATAATACTCCCCCCCCCGACTATTTCCGTTTGGGGAAATGGCACAGGGGGCAGGGGGAGGCTGAAGCCCCTTCTCCACACGCACGGCAGAACTGATGCAAACTGGGTACTGCATGTACCGGCATGGATAAAAACGAATAATTCTCGTTTGA
>NW_015198019.1:0-852 GCF_001447785.1 Gekko japonicus | reverse complement strand
ATCTCCTCTCTCCCTGCCTCAAGAGTTCTTTTTCATTCTACATAGAGAAGGGCCATGGCTCACTGGTAGAGTATCTGCTTTGCACCCAGAAGGTCCTGGGCATCTCCAGTTAAAAGGATTCAGGTGACAGGTGATGTGAAAGACCTCCACCTGAGACCCTGGAGAGCCACTGTCAGTCTGAGTAGACAATACTGACCCTGATGGACCACTGGTCTGATCCAGTATGAGGTAGCTTCATGTGTTCATATGTGTGTGTGTGTGTACAGCAATCTCTTCAGATGTGTAGTTCAGAAATAGTACCGCTCCATTTGGGTAGTTCACTTTAGACCATAATTGAATGCTTTTCCATACAAAAATTCACTGCACATAGAAAGCCAATGTCAGGGAGGAAGCTACAATAGCACCCTTCTCTCTAGCTTTTTATGTGCATTTAAAAAAAATTATGGAGTAGCTTTCAATTATGCAAGTCCCAGGCTGCCGCGACACAGGCCCACAAAGTTGCTACTTTAGACCTGAGGTAACACGGAGTCATTGGTCAGTTGTACTTATTCTGAGGAATTTGAAGGAGAAGAAGAGGAAGGGAGCAAGGTTTCTACTTTTCACCCAGCTGGTGTAACTAGCTATGTGAATCTGTGCATCTTTCCTGCAGTGAGATTGGGCTGGGCGAGCTCTGCATGATTTTTCCCTTCACATATCCCTGCTGAAATGCAGAAAGAAGAATGATTATTTTCTCAAGCTGGAGACGCAGTGATGGGGGGGCTCCACTTTCCCCCTGTAATGTAGCTGTTAAAAGTTGTTGGGGGAGGAAGAGAAGTAAAAAAGCAAAACAGAACCAAAAATTTATTAGAGAAG
>NW_015198018.1:0-855 GCF_001447785.1 Gekko japonicus | reverse complement strand
TGAGTTGATTTTCCAGAGAGCCATTTTAAATGCTTTAGACAGATATAGCCCTACATGACAATCAGAAATAATTCCAGTCAAAGTGGAGGATGATTGCCTCACCAGAGAACTATAAATTTGTGATGCAGAACAATAATCCAAGGTACAAACATGGGAAATTATTTTTTTTGAGGTTTTCCTATAATCCTATTTTCAGTATCATTTCCCCCCCCCATTTTTCAAAGTGAACCAATGAATTTTTTCTAACATTTGTTTTCTAACATTTGATGATTCCTCACAGTAAATATTTGCATTACAGTTACGCATGTTGACTGTTTTGTAGTCATCAGTAACTCAGGATAATTGAATCCAGAAGTTGGCCAGCAGAAGACGCTGGCAGATGTAGTTCCTTGCCACATTCTTCTCTCCACCAGTACCTTCTGAAGGAGGAAGAGTCATGTAAATATATCGATGCTCTGTTTATCAGGAGGGGGCGTTTCAACCACCAATGAACCCCATAGGGGTACACCAGGAGTCCATATACCAGGCAACTTGACATAAGTGGACATATAGATGAAAACCAAGACTAGTAGGCCATATAATCATGCCTAAGGCCGAATCTGCATCTAGCATTTGCTCTGCTGTCTTACGAAACCCACACTGGAACAGAAATTCCCATCTACATTGCATTCCACTTTCACTTTGATTGATTGTCAAATTTTATAGCAGTGTCCAGACTGCATGCTACTTTCACTTCGTTTGATCTCTGGTTTTATGCTGGCTGTCTGCATAGATTTATGGCCATTCAGGGGTGACTCTGAAGTCGAGTTGGACTATAAGGAAGGCACAGAAGAATAGATTCTTTTGAACTATAGT
>NW_015198017.1:0-856 GCF_001447785.1 Gekko japonicus | reverse complement strand
GCACACAGTATTTGCTTCTAGCCCAGATGTCTGACACCGCAAATAAGCACTAATAAATATAAGTCCATAAAGCAAAATATTAAGTTCATTCTCTAATACAAATCAATGCACAGTGTACACTTGATTTTTCTTTGTATATCTATTAAGTAATTATTATGTTACTTCCAACAAAAGTACAATTGAATATGTGCTTTTAAACCCTACATTTGTCCAATTTGTACTGGTCCCCAGTTGTTTAAAGAGGATGCGTGTTGACTTTTTCTTTCAAGTGAATGTATGCATGTTCACTGTAATGTATGAGCTGGGCAAATTGTTGCATTGTAGCAGAAGGAATGGTCAGGCTGGTTAATGTAGTTGGGATTGCATTGCCATTTCCTGTTTGCAGGGCTATTTGAAACTCTCCTGCAAAGCAATCATGTTTGTATAGAAGAAATGAAATCAGTAAATGCTTCCCTAAAATGTTGATTAAAGCAAAGAGGCAAATGTGTACTCATGTTTTAGTTTGTTTTTGCTTTGCTTGCAAGTGTGCCATTTAAAAAATATATATTTTCAGTTCTGTTGGTCCGTAACATTGTAATAGTAGTAAGGTCCCCGACATGGGCACCATGGTACCCGCCAAAACCTTTTTTTTTTCCCCCCCCCCCCCAGGATCTTCAGCTATATTTATTTACTATATACCCCATCTTTCTCCAGAATGAGAACCCCAAAGCAGCTTACATCATTCTCTTCCATTTTATTTTCACGACAACCCCGAGAGGTAGTCTAGGCTGAGGGTGTGTATCTGGCCTTAAAGCCACTCAGAGTAGTTCCATGGCAGAGGGGCTGGACCTCCATCTCCCAGATCTTAAGTCTGAAG
>NW_015198016.1:0-858 GCF_001447785.1 Gekko japonicus | reverse complement strand
TGCAGGGAGAAGAGGGTGGGGCTGCCATGTTTCCCAGTTCCCAGCCACGTTGGCCGGATAGAACTGCTTATTTCTTTAAATCCACTGTGTGTGGGGGAGGGAGCTTGGTCATTAACACAGGCCCCGGTCTCACGGGCGGGGGGGAAGCACGACCAAAGCGTGGCTTTTCTGAGTCGCAGCAAAATAGACACACGTCGGCGGGATCAGACAGATCCCCTGAGCCACCACGCAGTTGCTCCCCGGTACGATCAGATGCCGGAGGGAAGCCACGGGACAGAGAGCGAGGCAGCCAGCTGCGCATGTGCACGCATGCGGAGTTTGGCCGGGAGCCTCAAATGCTGTGGAAGACGGGTGTGCTGGTGATCCCATGGCTGCCCTTGCTGTGGAGCTTCAGGTAGGTAGTACTCTTTTCTAGGTTTTTTTTAATGCGTGTTTCCCCCTGGAAAGGACGGATCAGGGACGGGTGCGCTCCGCTTCCCAGACATTGCGGTGTGATCGCACCCATTTGATGCGCCCCCAATCCATCCCTCTTGTGGGGCAAAATCTCCCGTGTGACCGGGGCCACAGTTGTGCTTCCAGGTGGTTTTCATTTCTGTTGCTTGAGCTTGAGGCAGCAGCAACGTGAGTGGAATCTGCTAGACCTGTTTATTTCTTCAAGTTGGGGGGGGGGCTTGGTTGCAAACATTGTTGTGCATCTTGACGGAGGCTTTTCTCTTGTGTTTATTGAGCTTGACACAACAGCTACCTGGGTTCACTAGAGTTCACTGTTATCACTGTTATCAATAATCCCTCTCTCTCCTTGGGGGTAATCTTTTAGTTAGCATTAGGCTTTTGCCTGGACTATCCAGGTCATGGCTC
>NW_015198015.1:0-875 GCF_001447785.1 Gekko japonicus | reverse complement strand
TCTCCTCTATCTGTCCTCAAATTTTGGTGAGGATTATGTTGATGGGGTCCAAATTACGGTGGTCATTTCCCCAGAAAGCACTTTCATGGAAGCACCTTCTTTAAGGGGGGCATAACAGACTCCATAAATCCTATCCTCAACAAGCTTGGACAGCAGGTAGAAGAGAGTCACCCAGAGATTCTCCATGAATTTGGTTTCTCTAGCATGCATTTTGACAGGCACAGGTTCAAGAGTGCATAGAATGGATTCTGTGCAAGCTAGAGACATCAAAGGTACAGGGGACCTCCCCTGGATGCTCTTCTACATGCCCTCCAAGTTATGTTGCTTTGAAGTTTGATAAACATTTTGACTGAGTGGAGACAATCTGTCTGGAAATGTAACTGTTTACAAACTGCCACAAGCAGTTTGAAAGTTCATGGAAAGTTTGTGCCAGTTGACGTGCCATCACTTCATGAACCATGAACTAGCCAAAATTTGTCACAAACTAAAGTTCATGAGGCAGTTCATGCCCATCTCTAGAGATCAATATGCTCAGCAGCCATCCTTGGTCTTCTCTGGCAATGCACTTCTCTCATGGCCTACCCAACTTCCAGAGAGATTCTTTGTTTCTCTCTGGGTATCTACACTGCCACCCACTGGTGGTTTACATCTTCCACTTTGAAGGCATGCATTTCTAGAACCCCATCAACCTTACCATTTACAGGCTCCGCCTAGTGCTTGCATGTCTCACTCACTCTGATAGCTACCATAGGGAATCTAGCCAGCTGTTAACCAACTGTCTCTCTTCCCCTGCTGCTTTTTTAGTGATATGTTCAAGAGGGCTTCAACATGGTTACAGAGAAACCCCAACAGAAAAAAAATAAGAAACATATTTA
>NW_015198014.1:0-860 GCF_001447785.1 Gekko japonicus | reverse complement strand
GGTACTTGTTGTATGTTGGTGATGTCACAACCAGCCGGCATGTCATGACAATGCACAGTGTCACTTCACTCCCCCCCCTTTGTTTTCCCAGAGGAGCAAAAATGGCGCCTGGCAACCCTAGAATGAACAGAGGTCAAGGCACTCAGCTCTCCAACAGACGTGTTGGCCTGCCATTCTAAAAGCTACGAATGACTTGGATGTTTTCCCTTGCACAAAAAGGGGCTTTCACCACAACGAGGACTGCTGAAGTGCAAGGAACATCCCAGCGGAAGAGATTTCTCTCTCATAGCCCCGCCTTCTGTCTTGATTGCAACTTGATCCTCTTAAAGAACCCTGACCTCTTCTCTCCCCCCTCCCAGCTGAGTGTTTAATGGGTCATCCTAAAGACAGCTACATGCCCACTCCACTTTGCTTTTCCAGCTTCCCTGCAATCTGGCTCAGATCCTGAAGCCCCATACCTCCCCACCTCCACTGCCCTTCATCCTTCTCCCCCCCTCCCAAAACATGCAGGACTAGACATCTCTGGAAGCTCAAGAGCAGGCATGATAATGATACACAGCATCTGAGGTAGGGTCAGGATGAAGAAAGAAGAGATCAGGAGCTGAAGGGAAGGAATGAAGAAGAAAGAGGGAATGTAAAGGAAGTGGATTTCTTATCCAGCCATTGAGTTCTGTGGGAAATTTAAGAAGGAAGAGAATTGCGATAAACTCTCTTCTCTCTATGGTGATGCCACATTCATGTTGCACCCTACAAAACCATACAATAATGGACCTATAGCCCAAATACCAATGGCAGACAATGTCTTGGGGTTAAACAAAGATTAAGCTAACCGCAGAAACACAACTTTAAGTTCAGTTTTT
>NW_015198013.1:0-860 GCF_001447785.1 Gekko japonicus | reverse complement strand
CATTTTAGTCACTCTCTGTGTAAAGTATTGCATTTTGTCTGTCCTGAACCTCCTGCCCCTCAGCTTCATTGAATGCCCTCAAGTTACAGTATTTTGGGAGAGGGAGAAAAATTTCTCTTGGTCAACTCTCTGCACCTGATGCGTAATTTTATAAACCTCTATCATTTATTTCCCCTCATGTCCCCTCAGTCATCTCTTTTCTAAACTGAGAAGTCCCAGACTCTCCTCACAGGGAAGGTGCTGCGGTCAGTCCCCCTCCTCTGTACTTTTCCCAGCTCTGCAATGTCTTTTGAGATACGGTGACCAGAACTGTACACAGGATTCCAATTGAGGCCGCACCATTGGTCTGTACAAGGGCATTGTCATATCAACCATTTTATGTTTAGTCCCTAACATAAGAGTTTCCCCTTTTCAGTGCTGTGGCACACACTGGGGTTGACACTTTCAGTGAGCTGTCCACCACACTCCCAAGATCTTTTCCCCTCTCAGTCTCAGGAAGTTCAGACCCCGTTAGCCTGTACTTGAAGTTGGGATTTTTTGTCCCTGTGTGCATCACCTTACACCTAGCAGCAGTTTGTGGAGGTCCTCTTGGAATTCTTCACAGTCAGCCTTGGTTTTCACCATCCTGAGTCATTTTATGTCATCTGCAAACTTGGCCACTACACGGCACGCCCGTAGTTCCAGATCACTTAGGAGTAAATCAAACAGTACCGGCCCCAATACCCATCCTTGTGAGACCCCAACTGCTTGCTTCCCTCCACTGTAAGAACTGTCCACTGATTCCTACTCTCTGCTTCCTGTCATTGAGGCAGTTTTTGATCCAGGAGAGATCCTGCCCTCTTATCCCAGGGCTGCTAAGT
>NW_015198012.1:0-878 GCF_001447785.1 Gekko japonicus | reverse complement strand
GTCTTGACCTTTAAAGCCCCGTACAGCCTAAGACCAACATACTTGAAGGAATGCCCTACTCCCTCATGAACCTGCCTGATCACTATGGTGATCTTCGAGGGACCTGCTTAGGGTTCCCCCCCCCTCCTTCTGAGATTAGGCTGGTGGCGACCCAGGAGAGGGCCTTCTCGGTCATGGCAGGGTTTGACCAATTCATGGAGGAAAGATCCATCAGTGGCTACTAGCCATGGTGACTGAAGGGAGGAAGACTTCATGTACAAAGGCAGCAAATCCGTAATATCAGTACTGGAAGGCAGCAGCAGGGGAAGTCCTGGGCCTCTCTGCCTCATTGATACCCTGCCATTTTGTTCTCCTTGCCTCCATTATATCCTCAGAACCCTGTGAGGCTGAGTGTGTGTGTGAGTGTGAGTGACCCAAGGTCACCCAGCTAGTAGCTTCCATGGCATGGTGGGAAATGGAACCTGGGGCTCCCAGATCCTATCACAACACTCTGGTTTTCAGTGTGATGCAGCAGAGCTATTCCTGGTGCCCACTGTCTAACTACTGAGTATCTCGAAGCAACATAAATATTCCCATTGCCTTTTTTTACATATTAAACTCATCACAACGTTCCTTTGCTAACATAGAAGCATCCAGTAGTAAGTATCATCCCACCTATTTTTAGCTTCTGTTTTCTTCTGCCAACCAGATTGTGCATGATACAGCCCAAAAGAACGCAAGAACATAAGAGAAGCCATGTTGGATCAGGCCAATGGCCCATCCAGTCCAACACTCTACAGTGGCTAAAAAACAGATTATATGTACTCTGTGCCAATAAAACTGTTTAATGCAAAAAAAAATCACTCTTGCTTTTGTCTTTCTAGATACTTTTTATAGTT
>NW_015198011.1:0-866 GCF_001447785.1 Gekko japonicus | reverse complement strand
GTCTCCACGCCCCCTTCCCCACCTCTCCGTTCGTCCTTCCGCAGAAGGGAGCCATCAAACGTGTACCACCACACGTCCAAGGGTTGGGATTTTATTCCCGATACTTCACAGTCCCGAAGAGAGACGGAGGTGTTTTGACTCATATTAGACCTACGGGAACTGAACCGTTTTGTGACCTACCACCGCTTCCGCATGGTGTCCCTACAACAGATCATGCCACTGCTTCACAGACACGTTTGGATGGCCACTCTCGACCTCCAAGATGCATATTTCCACCTTACCATCCACCCCTTCCACCGTCAATACCTATGCTTGCGATTGGTCAACACCACTATCAATATACGGCCCTTCCATTCGACCTTTCCAGTGCCCCAAGAGTCTTCATGAAGACCATGATTGTAGTTGCAGCTTTCCTACGTCTCTGGAGCGTGTCCATCTACCCATATATAGACGATTGGCTTCTGGTGGCACCTTCGGAAAACACCCTGGTCTCAAAAGTCACAGAGACTCTAGCACTACTGGACACCCTGGGCCTATGAGACAATCAACAAAAGTCTCACTTGTGCCCTGTCCAACGCATACATTACATCGGCGCAATACTAGATTCACAGATATGCATGGCTTACCTGCCCCACGACAGGGCAAAAGATATCATTTCCTTAGCCACCGTTGTCTGTACCCAACCCTCCGTCACTGCCAGATTCAGAGGCTGCTAGGCCTGATGGCCGCAACAACGTCGGTCCTTGTCTTTGCAAGACTCAAAATGCGCCCTTTACGACTCTAGTTTATCTGCAACTTCAGTCTGTTGAAAAACGCACACAATGTCGTCCTATACCGTCTTCCCAGCATACAGGACTCTTTACTTT
>NW_015198010.1:0-859 GCF_001447785.1 Gekko japonicus | reverse complement strand
GTTTGAGCCTTTCCGCAGATTGTCTACCAAGTGTTTCATCTGATAATATTCATTTAAATTATGGGACACAAGGAAAAGATGCCTAGCCCCAAGAACCTCACCCATCACTACATTTACTGGACAGTCATGGTTCAAACCAGGTTACCCCAAAACAGTCTTTAGCGCATGGAAACAACAAAACATAATGCGATTATTTACGATATTGCGAGGAGAAGACTGTGTTGTGGTAAGCAGTGATTTCCCTAACCTGGATAGCTCAGGCTAGCCTGATTTCATCAGATCTTAAAAACTAAGCAGGATCTGCCCTACTTAATATTTGCAGAGGCAGGCAATGGCAACATCTCTCCCTATGGGGTTGCCATAAATTGCCTGTGACTTGACAGCAACAACAAAACAAAACACTGCTTAACAGTCTCAATTTCTTGATGATTCAATATGGTAAAAAGAGGAAAGTGAGTACTAAACATCGCAGATGAGATTATAGTGGTTGATGAATTAGAACGTCTATATAAAATAGGGTGTAGAGACAGGATTACTTCGTCTGGGTGGCTGCAGCTCTCTAGAATCTCTAGAACAGAAGGGTCTTTCCCAATATCTGCTTCCTAAGGTGCCTTTTAGTACAAAGCATCATGTATCCTACTACTGAACTACAGATCTGCCTAAACAAACAGCAAAAGACTTTTGGGAAGGGTCAGGGAGGAGCTTATGCCTTCTTCCCCCTTGAGCACAGTTGAGACCTTTTCAGGGATGCCTACTTCTCGAGGAGAACCACTGCTCTGGCAGATTACTTTATCACCTCGCTCTCATATTTGTTTGCTCTCATATTTGTTTGTGATATTTAGTATAGGCAGACCACCTG
>NW_015198009.1:0-921 GCF_001447785.1 Gekko japonicus | reverse complement strand
AGGTTTCTTAGGAAAATTTAGAACTATGCAGGGGTGCCTGGTGAACTTCGAGAAGCTGTAGAGTGGGTGCTCCTCATTCACATGTGTTGCACACATACTGTATGTGTTCCTTGTACACACACATGATTTTAAACATTCCCTTCTTCCTCCTCCCAGTGAATAATTATAGACATCTTAACCTTTCTGTTCATCCAATCCAGAACTGCATTAACTTTATGTGGGACTTAACTGTGAGGAAAGTGCCTCTGAGCAAATCTGTAGAGTACATACCCAGAGCCATTATTCTCCAGGGATGAGTCCACCAGAAGCTCCAAGCCCAAGACACTTTGAGGGTTGCAATAATGTAATAATGGTCTGATCCAGTATAAGGCAGCTTCATGTGTCATATGAAGCTGCCTTCTGTTGAACCACACCATTGGTCCACCAAAATCTCAGTACTGTCTACTCAAACAGGCAGCAACTCTGCAAACTCTCAGACAGAAGTCTTTCGCATCACCTACTACCAGTGTTCCCTCTAAGCTGAGTTAGTGTGAGCTAGCTCATAGTTTTTTAGCCTCTGGCTCACACATTTTTGTCTTAGCTCAGGAAGGATGGCTCCAGAGCAAACTAATTTATGCAGTAGCCAAATCACTTGCTCACACCTTTAATGCCAGTAGCTCATAAAGTAGCATTTCTGCTCACAGGACTCCACAGCTTAGAGGGAGCATTGCCTACTACCTGGTTACTTTTAACTGGAGATGCCAGAGATTGGACTGGGGGCCTTTTGTATGCCAAGCAGATCCTCCAGCACTGAGCTACAGCCCTTCCCTAACACATGACAGGTGGTTGGTTTTTTTTAAGTAAAGGAATTGGTTTTCTTCTTTCTACCAAGTCAACTTTGCATACATTTCTCATAAAATGAGCAAAGCTCTGATATAGAAC
>NW_015198008.1:0-868 GCF_001447785.1 Gekko japonicus | reverse complement strand
AGCTCCTCGGAGGAAAGGCAGGATAACAAGTGTCCCAAATAAAACAAATAATTTAAAACGTAGGGGTTTCAGATGAACTAGGCATGCACAAAGCTAGGCTCTGTTCTGACCTGCAACTGAGTGAGCATAGGGTGGTATATGTTGACTCTGGATGAGCTGTTGTATAGAAAGGAACTTAAGAGCCACTGTGGTGCAGGGGACACGGGGTTGAGCTCAGACTTAGGGAGGCTTGGCTTGAACTCTTGCTCAGCTATAATACCCCGGGCATGACCTTGAGGCCAGACTCTCAGCCTAGTCTGCCTCACAGTGAGGATAAGAGAGTGGGGGTGGGGAAGATGGGGAGTCCTTTGGGAAAAGGTCGAGACAAATGGACCTCCTATGTTCTCCTCAAAAGTAGGCCCTTTGCTCCCTTCCCAGTATCCTAGCCGAACTGAGAAAAACTGCTGGGGGTGGGGTGGGGGGGGTGGGGAGCTGGCTTCTGTTACTGAGTCAGACCACCAGTCCACCCAGTGCTTGTGTGTGTGTGTGTGTGCCCACCCATGCCTGGAAGACATGGCAACCTCTGGCGACTCCTACTGGGACACGGAGGACATTCAGAGAAGTGGCTTGATAGCCTGACTCTGCCTCCCAGCCCTGGTATTCTTTGGAGGGAACATTGTGACTACCTCACAAGGTGCCTGCTATGGAGAGAGGAAGGGAAGGAGATTGTAAGCCACTTTGAGACTCCTTAAGGTAGAGAAAAGGGGTGTGTGTATAAAAATCTTCTCTTCTTCTTCTTTTCCTTCATGACATGGGCAAGTGAAGGCCAGTGCATTATTAGTCAAAAATTCAGACCACTCCTCCCCTTCCCCACTGTAAAAAATATTAA
>NW_015198007.1:0-875 GCF_001447785.1 Gekko japonicus | reverse complement strand
AACACCAACAGAGAAGCGGCAGGAACGTGTGGGCTGTTGCTTGGAGAAAAGTGTGTGTGTGTGGGGGGGGGCAGACATGACACTGTCAAAAGTCCTTATCAACCCCAGGCTAAGACCTTTTGTTAAGGGGAGCTGCTGCAAAACGAAAGTTGCAAAAATACCAGAGAGAGACTATCCCCGCTCTAGTCTTGGTAGGTGCCCCCAGTCCTTTCAGTCTATCCCAACAGCTTAGGAGCAAAAGGACAAATCTCCCAGCCTTTCAGGGAAATCAACAAGAAAGTCAACCCTGCAGGGTGGGCCTGCAGAACAAGTTTCCCAAACAAAAGACAATGTGCGGACTCTAATCGGGGAGAACCGGGTTTGATTCCCCACTCCTCCACGTGCAGCTGCTGGTGTGACCTTGGGTCCGTCACAAGTTCTCTCAGAGCTGTTCTCTCGAGGACAGTTCTCGAAAGAGCTCTCTCAGCCCCACCTTCCTCACAGGGTGTCTGTTGTGGGGAGGGGAACGGAAAGGAGTTTGTAAGCCACTCTGGAGACTCCTTCAGGTAGTGAAGGGCGGGGTATAAATCCAATCTCTTCTTTTTCTTCTCTCCATTTGATTGTCTCACCATCAGTTAAAGAACCAGTCATTTATCTAGAGGATGCTCACATATTTAAGATCTAGCATGAGATTGTTATTTCCTCTAAAGGGTTGGAATGATAAGCAAACCAGATTTCTCTAGATGGGACTCAGAAGAGATGACGTGAGATTTATGCGTATGTATGTTTTTTAGTTTTCAAAAAAATAAGATGTGGCCTGATTCACTTTGAACTTTACATAGTCAAATGCGACATGTTCGATCATGAGTCATGATTAGGGATGTGCAAAAAAAAAA
>NW_015198006.1:0-854 GCF_001447785.1 Gekko japonicus | reverse complement strand
ATGAGAAGTAACTGCATCTTCCAGTCACTCTGTATAGCTTCCCTGTTCCAGATGGTTTTTTTGGGGGGAAATGTCACACAAAAGGAGCAACCATGCCACAAAAGTAGTCAGCCCAGAGTTCCGGGTTAAAGCCATTTTTCCCCTAGCAATACTGTTTTGTCAATACTGTTTCCCACCACATTTGCAATTTCAGCTTTTGACGGTGAACCCCGAGCATCGCTTTTCTAGCTTAGCTGACATCCAGACTTCCTCTTACTTATCCAGCGTGGACTGGGATGAAATCTGTGAGAAGAAAGTGGAGCCGGGCTTTGTTCCTAATGTAAGTCAAAGCACCAGGTACATTTTCTTTTGTCCCTGATCCGTGTTGCTCATGAAGGAAGCGGTGGCATTAAAGCCAAGGATTTGTCAAGGCAAACAAATTTGGTACAGTATGTTTGCTGCAGTTGCCTGGCTAGTAAATTGCATGGCTTTGAGGCAATATCTTGGTCTGATTAAAAACAGAAAGGCCGTCTGCACTGCGACCCCACCTTTGAGCTAGAAGAGATGATCTTGGAGTCCAGGCCGTTGCACAAGAAGAAGAAGAGACTGGCGAAGAATAAATCCCGGGATAATAGCAAGGACAGCTCACAGTCGGTAAGTTGCATTTTCCAACATAAACAAAAGAGGACATTTGGCACAAGAAAGGCCAGAACAGCCCAATTCAGAGTTTAAGTATTCGAGTGTTGCTCTATTTTTGCTTTGCATGTGACCCCAAAGGATAAGTGGTCTGTGCCGGTGCTTCCCACAATATAGATATTCTGCTGTTTCTTACATTAGAGGAGAATCGAGATAATCTCCTAGAATTTCAAGATCTG
>NW_015198005.1:0-850 GCF_001447785.1 Gekko japonicus | reverse complement strand
GAATGATGCGTAAGGCAGGAACAGAATCCTAAATCAAGCTTAAAGGCCTACTGCTTGGAAAATCTGCAGTAAGCTGTGTGCGCATAATAGGCCTGAGAGACATATCCCAGAGAATGCACTTAGTGAGGCAACATCCGGGAAGGCCTTGCCTTCTTATGCCCTATTGTTAGCCCTCCGGAGGAACTGGTTGGCCACTGTGTGAGACAAGATGGTGGACTAGATCCACCATTGGTCTGACCCAGCAGGGCTCTTCTTATGTTCTCATGTTCTTATGACAAAAAATGTCTGTATAAAAAAGTTTGTTATTAAAAAAGAGAGAGAAAAGGAAAAAAGTTGTTGGATTGAAAAAGGTGGTGGGAAAAGGGCAAAATACAGAGGGAAGGCCATAGCCATGGGGGAGCCCTTGGGGTGGGACCCCCTCCTGAATGTGCCACACTCCCTTCCTCCCGGTCTCCCCTCCCCATCCCTCCCAAGGCCACATGAGCTGCTTGCTGCCCCTGGGAGCCTGGGGCAGCCAGTGAGTTGAATGGCCCACCCCAGTGCTTCCCCCACAGCCAGCAGTCCATGAAGACTACCTCAGCTTGGCAGTGGTGGCCTCATTGCACCTGCACCAGCCCAGCCATGTGATTCGGCATCATGTGACCTGGGTGGCTGGGCTCACTGGTGCCGATGCAGTGAGGCCACCGCTGCCAAGCGCAATCAGTCTTCATGGACTGTTTACTGCAGGACAACACTGGGGTGGGCTGTCCAGCTCCACGCTCCTACAACAATGCTGCTGCTTATATGGCTATATATGACTAGTCATAGTTCATTCTAACCATAGTTTTACACATAGCTAAGGATAAAATAC
>NW_015198004.1:0-875 GCF_001447785.1 Gekko japonicus | reverse complement strand
AGCACCAATTGTACAGGTCAAGAAAATCAGTAGTGTTTATATATAAGTTTACCCTTTACCCATTTCCCATAGTCATAGTTATAGGGTATAGTTTCCCTTTCCCCTTCCAAGTTTTAGTTGTAGTGTTTGTAGTTTTTAGAAAATGCAAATTAAAAAATCCCCTTCGGGGGGCTAAAAAAAAAAGAAAGAAAATCATTATTGGCATTTCCCACCATGTTATGCAACTGGGGTGGGGTAACAGCAGATCCAGCCCAGCCCAATGGGCATATTAGGCAGAGATCAATGGATTATCCTGTTGCTGTAAGTATGGTCATGGATACGACCAGAAATATAGGAGAACAGTTGCTGGCCCGCAGAGGATGTTGTGGCAGACATAGGTAGTGATCACACACACTAAATAATGCACTTTTCAATCCACTTTCAATGCACTGTCCAACTGGATTTTGCCAGTTCACACAGAAAAATCCAGTTGGAAAGTGCATTGAAAGCAGTGTTCCCTCTAAGCTGAGTTAGTGTGAGCTAGCTCAGTTTTTTAGACTCCAGCTCACAGATTTCTGTCTTAGCTCAGGAAGGATGGCTCCAGGGCAAACTAATTGATGCAGCAGCCAAATCGCTCACTCACAACTTTAATATTAGCAGCTTACAAAGCAGAATTTTCGTTCACAAGACTCCACAGCTTAGAGGGAGCATTGATTGAAAGTGCATTATTGAGGGTGTGTGATCACAGTCCTTGTCAGAACAAACTTGGCCTCTCAAGGAAGCATGCCAAGAAGGGAATTTAGAGACTTAGGTGAGCCCTGAAGATCAGTAAGAAGACGAGAAGGGCCACAATTATATGGCCTTGTAAAGATAAAAGCCGTCTAACCCATTAGCCC
>NW_015198003.1:0-865 GCF_001447785.1 Gekko japonicus | reverse complement strand
ACTGTTGGCCCGCCCCTGGTGGAGGCATGACTGTAAGTGGCTTTCTTACTCCAGTGACATGTGCCTATGCGCATAGGCGTGCAATTATCAATGCAGCTTGTTCGCGCGGCTTTTAGTGTTCACACTTCCGGGAAGCAGGGTGGACGCGCTCTCCAGGGTTTGCTACCACTCTCACCTGCTGTCTTTTAGACTCAGGAGGGAAGCGCTACAAGACTAGTTGAGTATGGCTGGGGAATGCCTGACAGATGTGCCTGTGTGAACGGCCCCTTTAATCCGTTTGTGAAACGTTTCTGAAACGTGCCTATATCGGACTAAACTGCCAATCTGAACTCAGCCACGGTTTACCTCAAGTGGGACAGATTTCACATCCTTTTAGAATCCATGCACATGACAAATATTATTTGACTGCTTGATATAGATTTTAAGTTAACTGAGGAAGGATGAGTATCCTGGTTGCAAATAAAAATCCAGAATACGCTACTCCAATTACTCATTGATACATCTTTCCACCTGAACCCTGAACTTGTCACAGTGAAGACCACAAGCTTTTTCTGAAACCAAGTGAATTAAAGTTTTAATAAAGGCTTGCCCATCTTTAAAATAACCTTCTCTTTAAAAGTAAAGTTTAATGCATAAAGAGTGGAACAGATTACAAACATCCATTTTATCATTGGCATTCAAAAATTTAACAGCATGGTAGAATCTTCTAGAGACTGAATGCCAGAAAACCAAGTTGTGAAGGATATTTCATAACATAATCTCTTGCACAGCTTCTGTTAGAGGATCTCATAGAGTATTTACGGCTGAGCTCTTTGTGTAATGTGCAGTGCAGCTTTGAAAGCAAGAGACACTTGTGGCAGAAAAA
>NW_015198002.1:0-813 GCF_001447785.1 Gekko japonicus | reverse complement strand
CCATGTGGTCAACCCACTACACAATAATTGTTGACTTTGTAGATTCATAAGCCCCACTTATATTCCTGTTCTTAACCACACACACACACACAACCCTGATAGGTTTATTTACAAACAACTTCCAGTATTGGTTCCCTTTAGGATCCGGGCTGGCCGGTTGGCTAATCCTTGGATCCTTCACTTTGGTCTCTGGATGCGAAGCTCCACCAGTCTGCATGGCCTCGTGTGGGCCTGACCGTGTGCGCGGTCTCCCTGGGTACACAACAGTTTCAGAAAAGATATGCTTTCAGCAAGAAGAAAGTGTTTGTTAAGAAACACATCTATGGGTGCCATGGTGTCCCTGATTGCCAGTTGCAATATACCTATTAGCTCGAATCAGCAAGCCCAAAGCAAGTTAGTGAGACAAAGGGAGTGAGAACTCACAGAATACTATGAGTTAGATTTCTTCAAATTTGTTTCATCCTGTTTAGTGTTGACATGTGCTAGGTGGTTGTTATTTTAAGGGGGGTCGCATGATACCTTATTGCAATGTGCATTGTGTAAATAAGTTAAGTAAAATCTTTTCTTTAATAATCCTCATTTCTTACCTAATGAACCTCTGTTATTCTATTCTTGGATAGTAGCAGCAAGCCAATAATATTTGGTTTTAATAGGGGTCATGGGGGGCATATGGAATCTTTGTCCAGGGGCCCATAGTGGCTCTCAGTAGCCCTGAATATAGTAACTAAGTAAATAAATCAACACAAAAGACTAAGTTATAAATGGTAGATTTCACTAACTTTATGTATAGCATTCAGGAGTTCAGCATTCACA
>NW_015198001.1:0-871 GCF_001447785.1 Gekko japonicus | reverse complement strand
TCTCCCATCCAAATACTGACCAGGCCCGAACCTGCTTAACGTCAAAGATCTGATGCGATCGGGCTAGCCAGAGCCCTCCAGGCCAGGGCCACAGGGACAGTTTTTATTTATTTTAATTTGGTACTTTTAACCAGCTTTTCTCCACTCAGTATCAAAGTAGCTTACGGTATCACTCCCTCCTTCCACATACACACATACAACATTTTATTTTATATACAACATTTTATTTTATTTATTTTATTTCATTAGACTGATATCCCACCACCCCCATATTGTAGGCTCAGGGTGGGTACCAACATATATGTATCTGCAATTAATACAAATTTAAACATATTACAATAATCAAAATCCATAAAATCATCAGCCTTACCATAAAACTAGAAATATTTAAAGCCAAGTTAACAACAAATCTACCCTCTTCCATCAACAAACACAGAAGGAGGGGAGGGGGTAATTAGTTAATTATTGTATGGCAGTGGGTGTAGTATAGCCAGGAGATTCGAAGATTGTCTGGCAGCCTGAAACTCTAGCTCTTTTTTGTGGCGAGCTCTAGGTTTATTTGGGGGGCTGAGAGAACAGTGAGTGACCCAAGGTCACCCAGCAGGCTTCAAATGGAGGAGTGGGGAATCGAACCCGGTTCTCCATATTAGAGTCCACCGCTCTTAACCACTACACCAAACTGGCTGTCTTGGGAGTGGGGTAAGGCAGGTAGTAGCAGCTCTACCTTGAGAGGGCAACAGTCTCCATGAGCAGACAGGCACTCCCTGGGAGGGTGCATGCAGCAGTGCTGTGGGAACATGGCACTGGGCACGGGATTACAATTCCTGCAAACAAGAGTCCAGTTATGGCTGTGAAGACGTGCCAGTTACAG
>NW_015198000.1:0-873 GCF_001447785.1 Gekko japonicus | reverse complement strand
CCTATCACCTGCTTGTATCTTGTCCTTCCAGACTTCTTAATTTGTGGGCAGGGGGGCTGACTGACTGAGTCATGCTCTGAAGCCCTGACTGCTACATCACATTGGCTGTCATACAGGGGCCATCTCAGCAGGATATAAGGACACAGAGTCCACCATTTTCTCCAGGGGAACTGATCTCTGCCATCTGGAAAGCAGTTGTAATTCTGAGTGATCTTCAGCCCTTACCTGGAAATTGGTAGCAATGGTTTCCCCCAACAGGCACTAAAGGGAAATGTATTTTATCTCCAAACACATTTTACCTCAGAACAGCAACAGCGAACTGTTTAGAATGTTAGAGGCAAAGGCCAATGAGCCCACATATGCAAAGGACCTCTGTGTTCTGACTGGCTATTGGTGGGGGGAGGAACAGCAAATTGTTTAGAATGTTGGAGGCAGGACTCAGGCAGCGCAGCCAGTGGATAGGGAGACCCTCTGTGTGACAGATCAGGGAGCCAACTGATTTGGGAACATGTTGGAATTTTCGGGGGATTCCATGACCAAAACAGAATTATATATAAGGAGAGATTTCCTTATGATTTACGGGTCTATGAGCAATAAAATGAATGGAATGAATTCTTGAGCAGGGTGATTAAATGGATGACTGCCGGACAACATCAAACATTCCTACATGAAGTGGATTGTTTGGATCCTTTCCAGTCTTGTTTCAGGTGGAAACAAATAAATCAATAATTTTTTAAAAAGTTTGAAGTTAGATTTTAAAATGTGATTTTAACTTTTTTTAAAAAAAATATTTTTTTAAAAAAACTCAATTTGAAAGAAAAACTGAAATTAAGAGCAACAAATGTTTGGAAGACTCACACTTTTGAGTTAAAA
>NW_015197999.1:0-872 GCF_001447785.1 Gekko japonicus | reverse complement strand
AGGAAGATTGATTTTTGATTGGGATTTTGGTTTTTTTGGGACTGGTGGTAGTGAGAAATGGCGGTAGGATCAGGTGAATGGAGGGGGCGAATGAATGGAGAATCCAGTTGTGTGGACACTCCAGTGCCCCGGGAATGCCTCTGCATTTGCAGTGACAATGAGTAGACAACCAGGAATTGGTCCCATAAGGAAGCAGCCTTAGGGTTTGAGGAGATTTCTGCTACACAACTGCTTTTTATATTGAAAAGAGAATGTATTGAACCAGCACTCACTGTTGTAAGTTTAGGGTTGCCATCCTCCAGGTGGGGCCTGGGGATCTTCTGCTTTTACAACTGATCTCCAGCTGACAGAGATAAGTTCCCCTGGAGAAAATGGCTGCTTTGAAGGGTGGACTCTATAGCATTGTACTATGCTGAGGCCCCACCCCTCCCCAATCCCTGCCTTCTCCTGGCTCCACCCCCAAATTATCCAGGTATTTTCCAACCCAGACCTGGAAACCCTATGTAAGTTGGAAACGTCTTCTCTACTTCTCTGACCATCTCATCTCATCTTGTAAGCAAAGGAACGTATGGGAGGAAAAGTATCTTCAGTTACTCTGGTCGCAAGCCAGCTGGAGCTATGCAAACGCACTCTGAGCTATACTAGCCACCCGGCTTTCGAAGGTGAAAGCTGAGTCAAGCATATACTTTTCCGTTCAAAAAGATAGTGAAACCTTATCTCGATAGTTACTTTTATCTTTTCTTACCCACCATTGCAGAAAATAATCTTTCGACGTATGGATGTGGTACAACGAAGGGATGTAATGAAACGCATCAAATTTCAGGACTCAAATGGATCCGCTTGCGGGTTGAATGCTGTGAAACGGATTTCTG
>NW_015197998.1:0-954 GCF_001447785.1 Gekko japonicus | reverse complement strand
TCAGCTTAGAGGGAACACTGGTGCTAAGCACCATGTACAGAAATAATCTCTCTCTCTCAAAAGGTAGTGTGGGGTAGTGATTACAGTGCTGGGTTCTGATCGGAGAGACCTATGTCCAAATCCCCATTCGTGCCTGATGTATGGCTGATAATCTTGGGCCAGCTGTACACTCTTGCTTTTCCCTCAGCTGAGCCTACCTCACAGGGTGGTTGTGAGAATAAAATGAAGGGCGAAGCCCTGTACACTGCCCTGAATTCCTTTGGGGAAGGGTAGGATAAAAATATGAGTGACAGCAATCTACATTTTTACACTTCAAATGGTGAAAAGTAGTTTCCCGCAAAGCCGTTATCCCTCTGACATTTAAGAATGTGAGATGTTTTACCTATACTTGATGAATATG
The DNA here is from genome assembly GCF_001447785.1 of Gekko japonicus. Classification (NCBI taxonomy): domain Eukaryota; kingdom Metazoa; phylum Chordata; class Lepidosauria; order Squamata; family Gekkonidae; genus Gekko; species Gekko japonicus. The sequence goes on along the minus strand of NW_015197998.1, from coordinate 554 downwards.
CCTGTACGATAAATGTGGCCGTCAGTTCACATGCTTATATTTTTAGGCAGGGGTCATTTCGTAGAAAAAGAGGTGCAGGAGCTCATTAGCATAACTTATTAGCATAACTTATTTTCATATGCCACACCCCCTGACATCACCGGAAGTGTGTCAGAAGGCAACACCCATCGCTCAGGCTCCACTGGACTGTTTTGGATTGCTAGCTACTGGGGGTGGGGGAATGTGCAGATCTTTCCTCGCAGAGGAGGGAGAGCTTGTACCTGAATAAGACTTGGTCTTAAAGGTGCCACTGGACTGTTTTGGACTGGGGGGCCGGGGGGCTCTGCAGCTTACCTGGCTGCTTCTTGCTCTAACTGAGGGCTGCTGGGAGCAGGAGGTGGGGCTTGTTGCATGTGCCCGCCCCCTGGGCTCCTTACTGCCGGAGCTCCGCTCCTGTGCGCTCCGGCAGGAAATGACCCCTGTTTTTAGGTGTGATCATTTGAGTACATCTTGGGTGTACTTCTGAAAACCTCATGCAAAATGAAAACAGGGGGAGCAGGGGAGAAGACATGCCC
>NW_015197997.1:0-875 GCF_001447785.1 Gekko japonicus | reverse complement strand
GTTTGATTCCCCACTCCTCCACATGTTCATTAATCTTTGGCCAGTCACAGCTCTCTCAGAGCTCTCTCAGCCCCACCTTCATCACAGGGTGTCTGTTGTGGGGAGAATGGAAGGCAATTAAAAGCCGCTCTGAGACTCCTTTGAAGAGTAGAAGAAGAAGAATTGGATTTATACCCCATCCTTCACTCAGAGGTAAGAGTAGAGTATAAAAACCAACTCTTCTTCTTTGTAGTGTGGGCAACTGCAGACTGCCTTGGTGGAGCTCAGTGGAACCAAGTGGGTAGCAGACAAGCCACCTCAAGTTGAACTGGGCAAGATAGACCCACCTCTGGTGTCTGCTCCCTAAAGGAGAGGAAGAGGCACTGTTCACTGTTGCCAGTCTTCTTCATCACTCACTGAGAGTGAGCAGGGAGACTGCATGCCAACCTCACCACCCTCTGTCCATCAACAAAAAAAGGACAAGAAAAATACATTTTTTGTTGCGTTGAAAGTAACCCAGAAACTGGGCATAAGTTGTTGCCTTGAAAGAGAAGAAAGCCAGAGTAAACTGCTCTGTGAGTTTGGGACTGGGTTATCAGCTGTCTATTATGTTTAAGGTGCAGGAGGCAGATCTGATAAGACTTTCATTCAGTTCTGAGACAGCCAAAGCAACTGAGAACTGTTTTACTTGCCTAGTACTTCTTTGCATGACAAAATGGAGGAGCGCTATATTGATGGGCACACCTGATAACTTGACAACCTGCATTTCTTGTGAGTGGCAGACTTGAGGTGTGCACCAACCTCCCCCCCCCAAATATTTTTCAGTCTTTGGTTTATTTATTTTAAAAAAATATTTTTATTTAAATATTAAAAAACCAGACATAAACATCAAGTAC
>NW_015197996.1:0-1271 GCF_001447785.1 Gekko japonicus | reverse complement strand
CATCCATCTAACGTTTCCTCCTGAATTCAACAAAAGAAAAAAACGTTTCAAATTCTGAGACTCGAACCCTGAGCAAAACTCATAGAATTGAGAACGGATCCCATTCCAGAGGGTTGTGCTCCTTTCAAGCATCCTCTGCCCCCTGGCAACGCCATCGCTGAAACTGGAAGAACCTTCAGCATTATACCACCCCCACCCACCCCCAATGAGAAGCTGGTGAATGAGAGACACCCTGCTAGGCACTCCAAAGGGATCTGTCAAAGATGGGCGAGTGGGCGTCAACATGGCAAATGGGGTTCAATGTGGCCAAGTGCAAGGTGATGCACATTGGAGCCAAAAATCCTAAATATAAATACACGTTGATGGGGTCTGAACTGGCAGAGACTGAGCAAGAGAGAGATCTTGGAGTCGTAGTAGATAACTCTACTATATACGATATAACTATATAACTCTACTATATAACTCCCCTATATAAATCAATGGTGCGACCTCATTTGGAATACTGTGTGCAATTCTGGTCACCACACCTTAAAAAGGATATTATAGCTTTGGAAAAAGTGCAGAAAAGGGCAACTCGAATGATAAAAGGGTTGGAACACTTTCCCTATGAGGAAAGGTTAAGGCGCTTAGGGCTCTTTAGCTTGGAGAAACGACGACTGAGGGGTGACATGATCGAGGTTTATAAGATTATGCATGGGAAAGAGCAGGTAGAGAAAGAGGTACTTTTCTCCCTTTCTCACAATACAAGAACTCGTGGGCACTCCATGAAATTGCTGAGCGGTCGGGTTAGAACGGATAAAAGGAAGTACTTCTTCACCCAAAGAGTGATTAACACTTGGAATTCACTGCCACAGGAAGTGGTGGCGGCTACAAGCATGGACGGCTTTAAGAGGCATCGCTCACTCACAGCTTTCGTGCCAGTAACCAGGGGTCATTTCGTAGAAAAAGAGGTTCAGGAGCTGGGGCAAGTGATGCTCTGTCTTCTTGGTGCTTGGGGGGGGGGTCAACAGTGGGGGGCCTTCTAATGTCCTGGCCCCACTGGTGGACCTCCTGATGGCAACTGCTATTTCTGGCCACTGTGTGATACAGAGTGTTGGACTGGATGGGCCTTTGGCCTGATCCAACATTGGCATCTCTTATGTTCTTAGGCATACACACGTTCTTACACGTAGGCAGAGATTCTCACTGTTGTCTCTGGATTCAGCATAAAAGGCATCACAACCTTCTGGGCCAGCTTATCAGTCAGGCGGCTCCTTGAGGCGCCTAACAGG
>NW_015197995.1:0-870 GCF_001447785.1 Gekko japonicus | reverse complement strand
TCCCTCCAATGCCTGGCAATCCGAAACAGTCCCTCCCCTGCGGGCCACATCCCACTCTCCTGCCCACCCAGGCTGGGTTGAGTGGAGATGGGGACTCCGGCGAGGAAAGCACACAGCCGCCTCCCCAGCCAGGAAGCCACCTCCCCCCCATCGGCCGGGCTCCTGTGAGGGGATAGCCAGGCAGGTGGGCTCGGGGGCAGGGCAGCTTCCAGAGCGTGGCTCTCTTCAGGGAAGCAGCTGTTCTCACTCTGAGTCCCCCAGGCTCTGTGCCCTACCCTCCAGCTGCCTTAGGGACTGGCCCCTCAGAGGATCTGAGACTGCGGTGGGGGGCACCATAAGGCAGCCTCACCTGGGGGGGGGCGCCACAACTTAGCTTCGCCTAGTGCGCAAAAAAACCTGGGGCCGGCCCTACTCAGCCCACTGTTCCAGCCTATCTAGATCATTTTGCATCCCAACTCTGTCTTCTTCAGAATTAGCAATCCCACCCAGCTTCATGTCATCTGCAAATCTGATAAGCATCCCCTCTATGTCTTCCTCCAGGTCATATATTGCACCATCCAGCCCACACTTAACCAGCTTATCCTGGTTAACCAGATGTATTTTATCTCCCTGTCTCTTCAATCTATACACAGAACATAACACAAGGAAAATTGATTAGATTTAGATGAAGGTGGAGTGAAAATTAGTGGAACATTAACAATTAACAATTGAGATATACAGATGGCACCACATTACTGGCAGAAAATAGTGAAGACTTCAATTGACTGCTCTTGAAGCAGAAGGTGCCAAAGCAGAATTACAGGTGAATATCAAGAAGACAAAAGTAACGAGTCCGGAGAACTATTTATTTATTTATTAGATTTATTTATT
>NW_015197994.1:0-869 GCF_001447785.1 Gekko japonicus | reverse complement strand
GAATGACCTCTCGCATCCCTCCCCTCCACCCACCCAGTCCACCCCACCCAGCCAATGGCACACCAGTTGCCCCAAGCAGTAGCCAACGGGCCAATGGCTGAGGGAGCGCATTTTTTCTCGCCACCCCATAGGACACCGGGGGGGGGCGAAAGGTTCCCCTGCCTCCCTGAGCCCAGGGGTGGTGGCCTTCCACTCCTCGGGGAAAATGGTGCCTCTCGCATCTGATGTCCACTTGGACTGCTCTCGTCTGATGTCTGCTCCGGTCTGATGTCCGCAAGGCCGCTCAGACATCAGATGCAAGAGGTCATTCCGGCTCTCCCAGCTCTCCTAAGGCGCTCTTTTAAAAGTTATGGTGGCCACGGGGGCGCGCGAAAGGTTCCCCTGCCTCCCTGAGCCCCGGGGTGGTGGCCTTCCACTCCTAGGGGCAAATGGTGCCTCTTGCATCTGATGTCCACTTGGACCGCTCCCGTCTGATGTCCGCTCTGGTCTGATGTCCGCAAGGCTGCTCAGACATCAGACATGAGAGGTCATTCTGGCTCCCCCAGCTCTCCTAAGGCACCCTTTTAAAAGTTATGGCCGCCGGCGGCAATGGCAGCAGCCACGGAAGGGCGCAAAAGGTTCCCCTGCCTCCCTGAGCCCCGGGGGTGGTGGCCTTCCACTCCTAGGGGCAAATGGTGCCTCTTGCGTCTGATGTCCGAGCAACCACGGGGGCGGCAGCAGCCACGGGGGGGGCCTTGCCACTCGGACATCAGATGCAAGAGGTCATTCCAGCTCCCCCAGCTCTCCTAGGGCGCTCTTTAAAAAGTTATGGCTTGTGGCGGCGGCCACGTGTGTGTGTGTGCGAAAGGTTCCCTTGCCTCCCTGAGCCC
>NW_015197993.1:0-779 GCF_001447785.1 Gekko japonicus | reverse complement strand
GGGGGGAAGACTTTTTTATGCCAGGTATTTCGCAGCCCTCCCGCCCTCTTTCTCTTCCTATGGACCCCACATCTGGGATTGTCTGTACACAGCTGTATTATCTGTAGAGATCAAAACCCATCCCACGTAGTGTGCCCACAAGATGAGAGTAGTAGTGCACATGCTTGAGCTCAGATGCAAAATACTACTGTCAGCACATCCCTGTCAAGAGGGGAGTGATAATAGGCCTGCCTGAGACGTTTATGGAGAAATCTTCCTTCAGCCTGCAGAGGGGGGTGGGGTCACCTGGTCTCATTCTCTCAAACAACAGACAACCTGCATCTGGGCTGTTCCACTTCAGGCAGCAGGTAGGGTCCAGTGTTCCCTCTAAGCTGAGCTAGTGTGAGCTAGCTCACAGTTTTTTAGCCTCCGGTTCACACATTTTTGTCTTAGCTCAGGAAGGATGGCTCCAGAGCAAACTGATTTACGCAGTAGCCAAATCGCTCACTCACAACTTTAATGCCAGTGGCTCACAAAGTAGAATTGTTGCTCACAAGACTCCACAGCCTAGAGGGAGCATTGGTAGGGTCCTACATGGCCGTCTTTTCTGCCATGCAAAGAAATTCTCTGGACATAGAAAGCTAAGCTAGAAACCTTCCCACTGACTTTCCAGTTTTCTATGTGCAAGGATTATTTATACAGAGAATTTTGGAGTCTCCACCTACAATCTGAAGTGGTACAGCCCAGAAGATAGCTTACTAACTTCCAGGCCTTTTTTTTTTCTTTTGAAAAAGAGGTGC
>NW_015197992.1:0-896 GCF_001447785.1 Gekko japonicus | reverse complement strand
GGGCTGCACCTCTCCAGAATACTGAAAAATGCTTCCCTGGAACAGTTTTCTGGGAGGGGAAAAAACCCTCATGGGGGACATTTGTACCCCAGTATGTGTCTGAGCTGGGCTAACGAAGCACCCCAGTGGCAAAATCAGTACATTTCTTGGGTTGTTTTGTGCCCTGCGTGTATTTTGTTGTAGTTTACAGAAAGAAAACTGTGCTGTACTTCGGGGACATTGTTTCCTAATGTGCTGGGGACGGTGTCCGAAGAGATAAATGTTGTAGAGCCACGTCTTTGTATTCTGCCAAAAAAAAAGGTGCAACTGGGGTGGAAATGCCTCCCCAACAGTGTTAGCAGGGTACATAAATAGAAGCAGAAAATACAATACAAGCACACTGCTGTGCCTGGGTCCAGCCCCAGTTGGGAGTTCTTTCCCGTCCAGCTTCCTACTGCCCACCAGTGAAGACCAGTGTTCCCTCTAAGCTGAGTTAGTGTGAGCCAGCTCACAGTTTTTTAGCCTCCAGCTCACAGGTGTCCGAGGAGATAAATGTTGTAGAGCCACGTCTTTGTATTCTGCCAAAAAAAAAGGTGCAACTGGGGTGGAAATGCCTCCCCAACAGTGTTAGCAGGGTACATAAATAGAAGCAGAAAATAAAATACAAAAACACTACTGTGCCTGGGTCCAGCCCCAGTTGAGACTTCTTTGTCTGGCCAGCTCCACCAGGACATCTCCCTACCTCCCCCGAGATCCCCTTGGTATTTAACGTCAGTCATTACTTGTACTTTGATTCTTTTGAGCTGCTTTTGGGAGCCAGTTTCTGGTTGAAACGCAGAATAAAAACCAACAAATGAAATATCCCCTTAAGATTCAGTTAGAAGGCTTCAGACCAATGCTCCCTTCTAAGCTGTGGA
>NW_015197991.1:0-686 GCF_001447785.1 Gekko japonicus | reverse complement strand
CAAGGCAGGAAATTCCCAAATACCCCCCCACGCACACACCCAGTGATCGCTATTCCATGCCCAGAAGATGACCCCCCAAAAAACAAAACCCCAGGATTTCCAGCCAAACTGGCCTGGAGAAAAATTGCTTCCTGTCGTTTTGGGATATAAAGAAAGTAAAAAACAAATAAATACATTCAGCCCCAAAATGTTGCATTAGATGCCGGTTGCCCCACATTTTCAATAGGCCACTTGAGAAAATGGAGTGCACGTCACACCGTTAGGGATCTGGGGGGAAAAAATCTTTTTATGCTGTAAAATTGGATGCAAGTGTCGTCGATTCAGTTCCGATACCTTTAAAACCTTCAGGGTCGATTATCTTTGCTGTTAAGTTGCAGACAAACTTAATACCAACTCGGTAGGATTTTCAAGGCCAGAGACGTGCAGAGGTGGGTCTGCCATTGCCTGCCTGCACGACAGCCGGGGGGCTTCCTTGCTGGTCTCTCATCCAACTATTAACCAGGGCAGACCCTGCTTAGCTTCCAAGATCTGACGAGATCAAGCTAGTCTGGGGACACCCAAGTCAGGGCTATCATGAGCTACTTATTATAAATCAGTCTGGGGCAAGATCCAGTCCGAGCCAAACATCTGTATACCTCACCGATTTGGGTGGGAGCATTAGACATCCGACCGTGTGCTTAATTCAC
>NW_015197990.1:0-879 GCF_001447785.1 Gekko japonicus | reverse complement strand
AGAATCTGGCTTGATATCTCTTCATCACTATGAGATAGGCAAGTGCCTCTACGATTTTCATCTAGTTTATGGTGATCCGATTGATTTTTAATGGATTGTTATAATGTGTCTTATTTGTTTTGCTGTAATTCTACTTTAATTGCAGATTATAACTGTAAATTATGAATTGTTTTAACTGCAAATCTGCATTATTGTAGACATATATGTTGGCACCCGCCCTGAGCCTACATTGTGGGGAGGATGGGATATAAGTCTAACAAAATAAAAAATAAAATAATAAAATGCATGAGAGAAGAACAATATAAATTGTTTTGAGTCCCATTTGGGTAAGAGAGAGGTTATAAGTGATGTTAATTAACTAGGAATGCTTTGGGGGATTTTAGAATCCCAAATGACAGCTCTGTTGAGGCCATGTGGGAACTTGGAAAACAAAATTTCTGGAAACTGTTAACAAGACTCTTTAGTACATTTTGTACTGTTTTTATCAGGTATATTCCGTTGGGTGCTTGTGCGCATCCTGTGGAGACTTGGGGGAAAAAACCCTGTTTGCGACGGGACATGGGCGGGCACTGGATGCCACGGACTACCACTGGAAACGTGATCAGGCGCCAGCCCTTGCCCTGCGGTTTCCAGAAACTAGTACCTCGGAGGTACTCGTTTTGAACTCCGCATCTTCGGCGGGAAGCCTCGGGTTCCCCATGGGAGCTTTACGCTTCCCAGATGTTGTGGTGTGATCATGCCCGGAAAATCCACCTATCATCCATCTCAGTAGCGTGGCTAATGCTCCGTGTGACCGCAGCCTTAAGCACATTTCTGACCTGCCTCTAAATAGTCAGAGAAACCTGTTTATACTTGAAGAGAAGAGAAGAAGAAGAGATT
>NW_015197989.1:0-875 GCF_001447785.1 Gekko japonicus | reverse complement strand
TGTGCAATAAATGTATTTTATTCATAGACAATTCAGCACTATGACTGGTGACTGGTGATTGCTGTCTTATTACTGACATTATAGTTTACCCGTACTGAAATTTACTGTTGTTTAGAAAGAGCAGAAACCGTTCCTGAGTTGGCTTGGTGCTCTCTCTGGGAACAGCATAGTGTTCCATGTTAATCTTTTAAATCAATGTGGCCTAGGGTAGGAGGACAATGAAAAAAATATGAATTTTTAAATTAATTAGCATATTAATGGTAGCAGCATTCTTTTTAGCTTGTACTCTCAGAAGCATCTTCCAAAAGATGGCAGTTAAATAATGGTGCTGCTTCTCGAAGTTACCTCCATACATGCATTTGTTGTGTGCATCTGAGCCATGTAGGCTGGTCAGAGAGAGTCTTGGGTTCCCATGAGGAGCCTAATGGCTTATATAGTTGCCCCAAGGGCCTTGCAGCTGAAGCCATTTTCCTGTATGCGATCTAACGGTCCAGGGGAAGAGTGAATTCTACCTGGTCAGGCCCCCACAAGCTTAGACTCCGTCTGCACGTTATGCAAGCTGAGGTGGTGGTTCTCGCCTCTGACACTTCAGGCTGTGGCTTGAGAGACTCATTTTATTAATATCCACCCACATAAAACCTTACTGCTGTAATAAAAGTGCCAGTCTCTCCAGCTGCGCTTGTTTACTGTGCATATAGAGAACATTTACCGTGGGAAAGGATGAGGAGATCACACACACACACACCCAATCTGAAGCAATGTGGTCCAGAATTCTACTGTTTGCTTCCTTAGCTTTTGAAGCTATCCCATACAGCCACATGGATGCTCAGTTCCTTTCCGAGCACAAAATAGCCTTTGTTCCAGCGTGCTCTTGA
>NW_015197988.1:0-875 GCF_001447785.1 Gekko japonicus | reverse complement strand
TTTTTTTTCTCCCCCTGGCTTTTTCATGTGGAAACTTTTCAGGGGAATCTAATTATCTCCCTCCCCCCTTTCTAGTTTTGGTCTTTGAATATCGCTAGTGAGGGGGGAACATTCCTATGCTCACCCTGAAGCCTGCTCACTTTTTTTTTAGCATCCTTGTTGAAAGCCAACGCAGTCACCTGATGAGTGCCTTCTCAGAATGATATATAACTGAAGCAGCACATGATCAGTGATTGACAGCAATTAAGCAATTCCCTCTTTGCAAAAGCTGTTATTTGTCATTCATTTTCTGCCTATTGCTATGCATGTGACAGATCCTCACTTCATGTCTACATGCCAATCACTCTTTCTTTAATTGGGTTTGCACATAAGCATAGCAATCTTGACAAAAAAGCCCCACCCCCTTGCTTTTTTCCTGAATTCTCAAGGTATATAAAGTGTTTACATCAGGTTTACTGATATGATGATTCTAAGTATACTTCAGCTCAATTTCCCTTCTTCAGTTGTATGTAAAGGTATTGGGCCAGAGAACTGCTGTATATGCTCTAGGAAGCACTGAGAAGTGGACACCTGTGTGATTTGTGTATCATTTTGAAATGCCTGGAATAACAACCAAAAGAGGAATCACATTTCCACTGCAGAGAGAGAGAGATCGAGGGAGGGAGGGAGAGAGAGAGATCTGTTTGAGCTATCCCTATGTTTGAACTTTATTCATCTCCCTGTTCAGACATTAGTTGAGAAGGGAGCCAATGTGCAAATCAGTTGCATACATCCTCTGAATCACACAACTCTGATTCAAGCCCTAACTTAAAAATCTCATAAGGTTGAGCAAAATTTTGGGAATTCTGAGGAAGCATAATGGCTATGATCACAAA
>NW_015197987.1:0-873 GCF_001447785.1 Gekko japonicus | reverse complement strand
TGTCTTTTTTAATGAACTATAAACTTAATGGACTAGTTGCAGCCAGAGAGGGCCAATCTGCCACAGGGATAGCCTGCTTGCTGGGAGGGCGGGATACAGCAAGTCCAATAAAATAAATAAGTAAATAATCGCTGGTCATCCCCTCTGCCCAAGGACACCCAGGGTGCAATGTCCAGCATTACATCTTCTCTCCTCTCTGGTCCTCAACCGGGGAGCAGCCCTTGCTGTCGTCTTAACACGTGGCAGCCTTAAGAAAGACAGGAGCGCTGCAGCCTTAAGAAAGACAGGAGCGCGCCGTCTATGAACCTCAGCTGCTTAATGTGCCTTTTGTAGGACCAGCAACAAACATCAATGTAACTACAAAAGAAAGCTTTCCCCCTTTAGAAGACTTCCAAGCAAGGAGAAGCGGGCGTACAATTCTAGAAACTCCCGTTGGGGGTTGACTTTGAAAAAAATGATGTAAATTGATTGGTAGTTATTATACTGAATGAACTGATTATCATTGTTTATTGTATGTAATGGATATATATACCTGTTTTAGGATATTAAAATGGCACACAATGCACTTTATAAGATGGTAGTTAACAAATAGAACACATTAATTTACAAAAAAGGTTTTTGCAGTCTATATATTTGTTATTTGTGTCGTCTTAACACGGGCAGACTAACATCTGGCAGCCACCCTCTGATCGCTTAAGTGAGGGTTTCCTTTTCTCGACTTTGAGAAAACTGGAGAACCCCAAATTAGATTATGGATACTTTTTTTTTTTTTAAAGGAAGACAGAAGGAAAAACACGCCACTGACTCCACACGTGTTCCCTGGCCGTACTAGCTGGCCGCTACAGCAGAACACCTAAGGAGCAGCGCTTTTGT
>NW_015197986.1:0-884 GCF_001447785.1 Gekko japonicus | reverse complement strand
CCACCATCAGGGCAGTGCGCTTCCTGCAACCGCATGATGAAGGTGTGAAAATTCAGCATACTGATCCCTTAGCCTTTAGGGCAGTGATTTTCACAACGGGCTTTACTGCTAGTAGCGCTATAAAGCAAACGTTCAAAAAAAAGCTGGAGATCGCCTGCGCGGGTGAAAAATGGCGGGAAAAAGCACATCAGAACCGGAGAGGAAACTGAGGAGTACTTGGAAGCGGTTGCCAGGTAAAACGCTTCAGCTCCGTTTCCTAAACGGGACAGAAGCGTTTGTGTCTGAAATTATAAATATATTCCGGTAGGGAACCGGTTCTAAAACGGTTCTGTCTGAAATGACAGACCAGAAACTGTTTGGGAACCGTTCCTCTTCCGGATTATATCGCCTGTCTGAAATTCCTCGGTGTGTTCTTTTCACCCTTCTAGTCCTTAAAACTGCAAGGCTGGGTCTGATATTGAGCACTGTCAGGTGACATCTCAAAATGCCAGGCAGCAGAAGGGGAAACACCATGCAGGAAAAGACGCCTGAGAGCTGGTGGATTGTTTCCGAGAGCTCATGTGGTGAACCCGCTCTTCACCCATCCCCCTCGCTCATCTTCAGCTTGACACTTCATGTAGAAGGGACGATCTCAGCTTTTCCACACCTTGTTCTGGCCCGCTCTCATTTGATCTCGGAGGCTAAGCAGGGTCGGCCCTGGTTAGTAGTTGGATGGGAGACCGCCAAGGAAGTCCAGGGTTGCTACGCAGAGGCAGGGAAGGGCAGACCCCGGGTGTTTGTCTCTTGCCTTGAAAGTCTTACAGGGCCACCCAGAGTCGTCTGGGATTTGAGAGCCCTTCCCATCACCATTCTGGCCCCTGTGTTCGTAAGAGTATCCCTTTATA
>NW_015197985.1:0-928 GCF_001447785.1 Gekko japonicus | reverse complement strand
CTGGGACCTTTGGCACACCAAGCGGGTGTTGTCCCACTGAGCCATCACCTCTGAGCAGCCCTGATGACCCAAGGGGGCCACCATCTAGCCCAATGTTGGTTTTGTTCTTTACAAACAAGTTTCCCCTCCACTCCCAGCACCACTCTCCCCTCCAACTGCACCGTCTGGATCAGGTGCGAAAAGCGCCCCACCCTCCAGGTCCTTGCAAGAGCCCACGATGTGCCCTCTAAAGTTGCAAGTTCCAACCAGTGTTCCCTCTAAGCTGAGTTAGTGTGAGCTGCTGTTGTTGTTCAGTTGCACAGTCGCAACCTCATGGACCACATCATGCCAGGCCCTCCTGTCTTCCACCGTCCTCCAGAGTTTGCTCGATTTTATTTATTTGTTTATTATTTCGATTTGTATCCCACCTTGCCAATGAACTGGCTCAAGGTGGCAAACAAGCATTAAATACAATTAAATACGATAACCTACATGACATCATAAAAGTATCACTATACAAATGATGGCGGCATTTAGTATAAGTGGCAGGCGGTGTTCGCCGATGTTTCATACCGCCATAATATGTTCCTGCAACTTTTTCCTCAGTGGCAGCTCCTAATCATTCATTGCACTGTCCAACCATCTCATCCTTTGCCGTTCCCGTCTTCTTTGACCTTCAATCTTTCCCAGCATCAGGCTCTTCTCCAGTGAGTGCTCCCTTCTCATTTGGTGGCCAAAGTATGTGAGCTTCAGCTTCAGTATCTGGCCTTCCAGGGAGCAGTCAGGGTTGATTTCTTTTAGGATTGACTGATTTAATCCCCTGGCAGTCTCAAGAGTCTTCTCCAGCACCATAATTTGAAAGGATCTATTCTTGGCGCTTGGCCTTTCTAATGGTCCAACTCTCGCAGTCACATATTCCTTAGGAATACCATTGCTTTGACCATACAGA
>NW_015197984.1:0-904 GCF_001447785.1 Gekko japonicus | reverse complement strand
TTATTGCCTCAAGAATAAATATGAATTTTTGTCCTTTCCCTTCATTCTGGTGGGACAGAGGAGCACGAAGCAGAAAAGACATTCAGCGTGTCATTATCGGAGCATTTTACAGATCTAGCATACAGTTGTCAAAAACTTCATCTAAAGAGAGAAGAAGAGATTGGATTTATACCCTGCCCTTCACAACCCAAAGGAGTCTCAGAGCACCTTACAATCTCCTTCCCCTTCCCCTCCTCACAACAGACACCTTGTGAGGTAGGCGGGGCTGATATATCTCTTTCAAGAACTGCTTCTCAGAGAACAGCTCTGGGAGAGCTGTGTGACTGATCCAAGGTCACACCGGCAGCTGCATGTGAAAGAATGGGGACTCAAACCCAGTTCTCCCAGATTAGAGTCCGTGCTCCTAACCACTACACCAAACTGGCTCCAAAATGGTGCTTCATTTTTTGAAGTGCTTCACAGGAGAATTTATAAACTATTTAGGCATATACATGTATAAATGCCTAACCCTATACTCTCCCTAGAAGCTAAAATGACGAAATTGAGGCTATCGTACTTTGGTCACATTATGAGAAGACAGAAGTCCCTGGTAAAGATAATAATGCTAGGAAAGGTTGAAGGCAGCAGGAAAAGAGAAAGACCCAACAGGAGATGGATTGACTCAATCAAGAAAGCCGTGGACCTCAGTTTGCAAAACCGGAGAAAGGCTCTTTAATTTGTAGGGTCACCATAAGGCAGAAGCAATTCACACACAAACAGTGACCAAACCAAACTTTAAGCTAGCAATTAGTGAGTTGGATCTACTGGAAATTTTATATTGGCTCTGACCCAGTACAGTTCCAGTACCAAACCAGTACCATTGTTCATCTATTGTTAACAAATGAGCCTTGCAAATGGATCTAAA
>NW_015197983.1:0-921 GCF_001447785.1 Gekko japonicus | reverse complement strand
TTGTAGGATCTTGAGCATGACCTTTTCTGTTTCTTAATCGCTTGCACTACCTCCGCCATAGTAATAGGCTGCTCCAGGTCTTTTTTCTGTTGTTCGGTTAATTTCTTAATGTTTGGGTTATTATCTAAATAACTTTTGATTTTATGTAATTCTACCTCTTGAGAGTCCCTTGGACTGCAAGAAGGCCAGATAATGAAACTGAAGCTCAAATGCTTTGGCCACCAAATGAGAAGGGAGCACTCACTGAAGAAGACTCTGATGCTGGGAAAGATTGAAGGTCAAAGAAGACGGGGACGGCAAAGGATGAGATGGTTAGACAGTGTCATAGATGCAATGAACATGAAATCGAGCCAACTTCAGAGGACGGTGGAAGACAGGAAGGCCTGGCGTGATCTGGTCCATGGGGTTGCAAAGAGTCAGACTCGATTGTGCGGCTGAACAACAACAACTAAGCTTTTATTTTCTAGGGAAGCCGTTGGTTTCCTTTCTTTCTTGTATTCTGATTTCGCAATGGAGATTCATTCTCAAATCTGAACTTCATGCTTTGGGTCTGTCCCCTGCATATCTGTTGCCTGTTTGTCCCACAGGCCACTAGGCTGTCCTTTGACAGAGCCAATGGAGACCTTAGATGGTCAGTCGGGCCTTGCTAGGGCTTGTCATATGTCCTCAATGTTATTTTTGGTATTGTACCTCCTTGTTCTCTTCCATTAATATCCTTGAATATGCCTGAAAATGGGAGGGATTTTCTTTGAACTAGGTTAAACGCTTTTCCCTTCGCTGTTTTGCTGGGTAGAGTCCTCAGAGTAGCTTACTCAGACAGATTGTGTCCCTGTGGAGCTGGTGTGATCGAGACTTTAGCTCATAACTTCTTGGACTGTGTGTTGGTGGCCCCTATGTTGTCCAAGACAGTTGGGTTCATCA
>NW_015197982.1:0-884 GCF_001447785.1 Gekko japonicus | reverse complement strand
TCTTAGTGATGTAGTGCCCCCTGATGTACCGGCATGCTGAGTCACTCACTCCAACAAGGCTCCTGACAGCCAGTGTGGTAGAGGTCAGAGTATCAGATAGGATCTGGGAGACCTTCGTTTAAGTCCCCACTCTGCCATGCTGGGTGATCTTGAGACATTCACACACTATCAGCAAATAAATAAGGCAAAAGACAAAATAAATCTGAATCTTGGCAAACCTGTGACATACATAGGGTTGCCAGTGATACTCTAGAACAGGGGTCTCAAACATGCGGCCCATCGGCTGGATCAGGCCCTCTGAGGGCTCCAATCTGGCCTGCAAAGATCTGTCGGTTTCTTGCTTCTTCCTCCAGTTCTGCTGCTTCTGCCACATCACAGCTTCCTTTACCAAACTCTCTCAATCACACAGAAGAGACAGATAGACAAGCCTCTCCTGTGCGATTGAGAGAGTCTGGTAAAGCACTGGCTGAGGCCCCTCCCCCCTCCTTCTCCCAGGGAGAGGGAGGGAAGAGCCAGAGCTTGTTTCCTGGCCAGGCTGCCTCAATCATATACAGGGGACAAAGGAAAGCCTTTCTTTCCTTCCACTGGCTGAGGCTCCTCCCTGAAGGGAGCTTTGCTGGGCTGCCTCAATCACACAGGAGAAATACCAAGCACCTTTAAAACCAACAAAGTTTTGTTCAAGGTATGAGCTTTTGTCCATGTTTTTAAATTATGTATTTTAATCTGTTACTGTAAAATGCATACTGCTTATCAGTTTTTGGAAGCCACCATGAGCCCGCCTGGTGGGGAGGGTAGGGTAACAGTGAAATAAATAAGAAATAAATAATAATAATAATAAATTTGTGTGCCTTGCTACTCTGTGTGTGTGTTTTGTTGGGCTCCTT
>NW_015197981.1:0-865 GCF_001447785.1 Gekko japonicus | reverse complement strand
AAAAAAGACCCTACTTTGCTTTGACATTTCCAACATGTGTTAGGACACTTTGGATCAATTTTTGACAAAAAGTCAGGGGTAACATACCATCTGTGGAACATCTTGTAAATGTTTTCCTTATATGTTATTGCTTTTGTAATATTTATGTTCCTTTTCCAGATTTGTGCCCACTGGTCTAGGTCTATATTGTGGCCCAAATTTTGTGCCCATTTTATCATAACTCTCTTAACTGTTTCATCGTGCATTCTGTCTTCTAGAAGCAAGTTATACATTTTTCTTATAAATTTCTGATCTGTACCCATTAAAATCTTATGTATTTCCAAAAAGCTTGGATAGAAGCCTATTGATTTATCTTTGCTGTATCTAGATTCAATTAGAACCCTTTCCTACCTACTCCTTTGTATTGTTTTTCGTTCAAGCTGTGTATCTAGCAATTCTTGATATCTTATAACGTTTTCTTCTTGGTGGACAGTTGGGTTAGTGAATTCTTCCAGAGGCACCACCCATCTTGGGATCTAAGTGTAGAAGCAGTTCCTAGTTTGTTCCCAGACTTTCAGTAGAGAGGCCTTGAGCCAATGCTGCTTAAAGTATTTATGACCATCAGCTTTCCCGTACTACGCAAATGCGTGCCATCCTAAGAGTAAATCATGGCCTTCTAGTTTCAAAAGTCTAGTATTATCTAAGACTATCCAGTCTTTGATCCAAGCCAATGCTGCTGCTCTATAGTAGAGGGAGGGACCAATTTGGAAGGCAAAGCCACCTCTAGCCTTAACATCTTGCATCACTTTAAGTTTAATTCTTGGCTTTTCCCCCTGCCAGATGAACCACGTCGTGATTTTATCTAGTTCCTTAAAATAACTTTGGT
>NW_015197980.1:0-886 GCF_001447785.1 Gekko japonicus | reverse complement strand
GGGAACACATTTTGTCCCTTTTTTACCTCATTAGAGGCCATGTTTATCAGAAATATCTTCATGGGGGGTTGATGTCATGGTAGGAATGCACTCCCCTTATTTTGGGTTTCTTGGTGCAGGGGTTTGGCCTGGGCATTGAATTTGGGGGGAGGGCATACCCCCCCTTTTTTTCCAAAAACACTTCTCATTACATTTTAGAACTGGGGCATAACTACATATTCAAAACACCATCCGAGCAATCAGATATTAAGCAAGTTCATATGAACCAATTTTCTAGAACCCACATTGTGAGAAGTTAAATAACCTAATAAAGGAAACCAGTTTTCTACAAATTTGGGGTATATTTCCATTGTGGGTGGGAGTGTGGCTAAGCTGGGCCAGCAGCACCGCTAAGGTGATCCTGCTGGGGTGGTGTCCCTGATGGATTAAAGTACCCTGGTCCTGTTCCTGTCTGCTGAGACATCCTGCTGAGCAATCCTCCCTGGTGGCTGTAAGATTCCCACCTCCTCTCCTACACCTGACAGGCAGCTGCCTGTCCAGTGTAAGAGAGGGAGGGGGGAAGAGTATTGGAAGCCACTGTGGAGGCGGAGCTGGCAGGATCACTAAGGCATTACTACTGGGGCAGGCTCCCTTGTGGCTTTAAGCACCCTGCAACCACTGCTGCACCTGACAGACAGCCACCTGTTAGGTGAAGAAGGTGGGGGGAGTATGTTAGAAGTCATCAGAGAGGCTGGGCCAGCAGCATTACTGCACCTCACAGGTGGTTGTTGGCCATTCCTGATTTCCTTAACTGTTGTTGGCTCTCTGCAGTCTGCTGTAACTGGTTTGTTGGGTTTTTTTTAAACCTCAGAATGCTAAGTTCTGCAGCTGACCAATCAGAGAATGG
>NW_015197979.1:0-881 GCF_001447785.1 Gekko japonicus | reverse complement strand
AGTGCTCTTCGGGGGGTATACCAGGAGAGTCAGTCCCGTAGATAGAAACTGTATAATATTAGAAACTATATTATTAGATGTTACAACATGAAAACCCTGAAAGCTTAACATGATTTCAGTGGTCTCCTGTATCCAAAACGCAAACACATGGGATCAAATGAATCATGATACTGAATAGTCTGTAGTATTTTCCTGATTTTTGTTATCAAAATGCATCTGTATCTTTTGTCCAGCAGGGCAGAGTCAATACTGAGTGAAAAAATATGCTGGATGGAGGAAGGGTTAAAAACTCCTCTCCCCCTTTGTGTTTGCCACCCTCTGCAAGAGCATTCTGTAGAAAGAAAAATCTGGTAGAAGCTGCGCATGACTGAGCATCCCATAGTAATCAACACAAAGAAACTGAAAACTAAATAGTGTTATTAAAAGATCTATATCTAGGGTTGCCAGCTCCAGGCTGGGAAATACCTGAAGATTTTGGGGGTGGGACCTGAGGAGGGTGGGGTTTGGGGAGGGGAGGAACTTTGATGGGGTATAATGCCATAGTGTCCACTTTCCAAAGGTGCCATTTTCTCCAAGTGAACTGACCTCTGTCACCTGGAGATCAGTTGTAATCCCAGGAGACCTCCAGCCACCACCTAGAGGCTGGCAACTCTACATAGAGTTCCCCTTCCAAAGCCACCATTTTCTCCTGGTGAAGTGATCTCTGCCACTGGAGATCAGTTGTAAGAGCAGGAGATCTATAGCTACCATCTAGAGGCTGGCAATCCTATCTATATCTCATAATTCAGTAGTGTTGTTGTAACAATGTGATTTTTTGCACATTTAAGTTAAAACTATTTTAAAGTTTTTTTTAAAGAACTGCAGTGGCTCAAGTGGTTAAG
>NW_015197978.1:0-856 GCF_001447785.1 Gekko japonicus | reverse complement strand
AATAGGGTTCAGTTTTACAAATGCCCAAAATAGCACACTTCTCTCCACTGTTTCCTATGTGGGGGACATGGTGGTAGCCTGGCAGGAGAGCTGCAGCCGCTGGCGTTTTAAAAAATAAATAACCTGACTGCATCCGGTTGCTTCACGTACTATTACAGTGAATGGCAACCCATTCTTACTCTTTCTTCTGTAACTCTGCATTTGCCATCCTTCCTCTTTGCAATCCTTTGCCTCTTCACAAAGTAAGGAAGGCGATTACATGTGATGAATTAATCAACCAGTTGCTATGAGACAGGTATCATGCTGGGTGTCCACTGTAGGGGTATCGTAATTACTACTACTATTTAAGGAGTTCCTGATGGGTGGGGGTCTCCCATTCCTCTGAAAATGTTGTCCAGCTTGAAGCAGCCGCTGGGGGCCTTAAAAATTCCTTCCCTGGCACTTTCCCCCAAGGGTGATTGGCTGGGAGAACTCTTCGCCCCTTTCAAGGATCCAGTTGGAAGGGGAAAATGCTGTTGCACAGGAATC
Source organism: Gekko japonicus (assembly GCF_001447785.1). NCBI lineage: Eukaryota > Metazoa > Chordata > Lepidosauria > Squamata > Gekkonidae > Gekko > Gekko japonicus. The sequence goes on along the minus strand of NW_015197978.1, from coordinate 328 downwards.
AGGACAATCAAAGTAAAGCCAGATGCCTCCTGCTGCTGATCATAAGTACCCAAACATGGAAAAACAACATGGATTTTTGGGAAGTGTTTTTCATAATGCCCAGGAATCCTGGATGTGTGTTGGCCACTCCAGAAATCATGGTAATGACCCGAAATTGTGACTTTGTGTATGTTTTTGGTTCAGGAATTTCAGAACGCACACCCCTAACAGCAGCCCATTTTTTTCCAGATATGCAGTAATGATACTTGCCTATTGTGAGTCAGGTGGCTGCTAAGCATACTGACGCCATGCCAAAAAGAAAAAAAGGGATGATAGAATAGTGCCAGAC
>NW_015197977.1:0-915 GCF_001447785.1 Gekko japonicus | reverse complement strand
CATTGCCTGCTTCTGCATAGCAACCCTGGCTTTCCATGGTGATCTCCTACCCAAGTACTAACCATGGCTGACCCTGCTGAAGAAGAAAGAGAAGGAGAAGAAGAAGAGGAGGAGGAGGAGATTAGATTTATACCCCGTCCTTCACTTGGAGTCTCAGAGCGGTTTACAATCCTTCCTCTCCCACAACAGACACCCTGTGAGGTAGGTGGGGCCAAGAGAGCGCTTCAAGAACTGCTCTTGAGAGAACAGCTCTGAGAGAACTTGTGACTGACTCAAGGTCACTCCGGCAGCTGTATGTGGAGGAGTGGGGAATCAAACCTGGTTCTCCCAGATTAGAGTCCACGCTCTTAACCACTACACAAAACTGGCTACTAAACCACTACACCGAGGTCTGATGAGACCAAGCTAGTCAGGGCTGACCAAAATAAACCTGAGCTGGTTCTAAAGAAATTCTTTGTAGTGCCTGTGAGGGATCGCGTGTATGAATGCTCACTATATCGCCACTATGGTGATCGTAGTGGAGCTAAGCTTCACATTCAGAATGGCATGGGGCTCTTTGTTGCCGCACAGTATTCCCCCTCCTTTTAGCTCTTTATAGGACTATTTCGCCTTGCCAAGCCAACCTATACCACTACAGTATGATTCAGCTGAGAAAGGCAAAGAATTTTTTTTGGGGGGGCTGGCATGATTGCTGTCATGTCTGCACTTTTGTACAAGTGCAATGGGAAAAGGGGAGGTGCCGAGGTGGGGGGGCAGGGGCAACTGGTGTGCAAATTGCTGTGTACGGGCACTGTCCCTGACCATTGCTAAGGTTTTCCGCCATTCTCATTTTTTTTGCTTGTACGTTCCTGTTTCTTCGGTGGGTGTGTTTCTGTTCTGCATGTGTTTTTTTCTCCCTCTAGTGGTTGATTCGAT
>NW_015197976.1:0-884 GCF_001447785.1 Gekko japonicus | reverse complement strand
AAAAAAATCTTTAGAAGCCCCTAATAATCTGAAGTCTCACCGAAGCTTCCTTTGCTTGTACATAAATCCAGCTCTGACTCCAACGCCCTCCATAACTGGAAAGTAGGGATGAAAAATCACACTAGGAAAATTTCAGTTGCTGCAATCAAATTCCTGTCAGGACTGCTCGCTGAGGGGTTTGTTGTTCTTCACAGGGGCTGCCTTCTTTCCTTTTCCCTCCGGCTTTCCCCCCCCATGCCCCTGGCGTCAGCTTCACCCACCCTCCCTTTCTATCCCCCAACCCACTCCTCCTCATTCCTAACACTAATTTTTTTTTTGCCGATTCTCTGGATTCAGAATTCAGTTTTATCCTTCCCCGGAGAAATTACTTAATGCTTTGGCTCTCACAAACAGCCTGCTAAACCCTCAACTCCTCACTGCTGAATATGTGTGGGATGTGAGCGCCAGGAATCCGGCGCATCGTTTCCCTTTCCTTTCTCCATTCTCCTCCCACCTTTTAAATACAAGTGTGGGCTGGAAACCGCTCAGATTCAGATGGTTTTTTTGTTTTTGTTTTTAAAGCCCCTTTTGTCTTAATTCGCTGTAACCAAGCCTCTGGGGGAAACAGCTCAATTTGGGGTGTGGGTAGGCTGTGAGAAGAATTAGACCAGGGAGGATTTACCTAAGTGTTTATCTGTGGGAATGTTTTCCTCGTTAATTCTGTAAGCGGATTGAGCTGCTTAGGGATGGCGTATGCGAGTGCTGTGCTTAGGGCACCCTCTGAGTAAGAAAGTATTGGTGCAAGAGGACATGGAGGGAATGACCTCGGAGCTTCTGGAAGCATAGACATTTATGAAACAGACATGGAGGGAATGACCTCGGAGCTGATTGCCCTGTCACCATGG
>NW_015197975.1:0-883 GCF_001447785.1 Gekko japonicus | reverse complement strand
ACAATTGGCTTGTGGAACTCTCTTCCACCAGAATTTCAAATGTCTAGTTTGCTGTTGACATGAGCTGTGTTAAAAAGGCAGAGGAAAACTTGTGCATAAGTGCAGTTGACATTAATGGGAATTCAAAGGATCCTGACCTAGCTATGATTGAATGAAATATCATTTGTGGAAGATGTTCTTGATCCGAGACCAGCCTCAACCTTAGGGAGAGTATTGTGGCGTAGGGTAGGCTGGCTACATAATGATGTAGGTACCATCAGAGAGAAGTAAATTTTCAATTGATAATAATAGCAATAATAATGTAATAACTTTTGACCTCAAAGAAGTGTGAATTTTTTTTCTTGGATAGCTAAATGTCTTGAGCCTTTTGGATGCAGTCCTGCAGGAGCAAACACTGGTTCTAGTAACCAGGGAGCCTCTGCTGGAGATTTACCTTCATGCTTCCACTGTTTCTTGTGTAGCATTTCTTAAGAGCCTGTGCGCCCCCCCCCCCCCCAGCTTAACTGGTTATGAATCTGTCTGCCTTGAAGAGGCAGTTGGGGGGGTCTTCTTTCACTGAAGCATAAAGAAAACTGAATGCCTGAAGACATTGAGAATAGCATCCTCTTTTTTAATCTGTATTAGTTCTGCCCAGATGGAGAACTGAATTTGTATGTTACCGTTAGCCAGCCAAGAGGAACTTGAAATGTGTTGATATGACATGCTGTCTTGACTCCATACCTTCTTTCTTTCTCATTTGGTTCATAGCATGCCCTGCTGTTAAACTTATTTTTGGAGATGGATATCGGACTTGTAAACACATGTACTGTAGAATAAAAATCTTAATTGTGTTTTTTTTAATTATCATCATCATCATTTCAATACAAACATACACTCAATACAT
>NW_015197974.1:0-920 GCF_001447785.1 Gekko japonicus | reverse complement strand
GCAGCCACTGACAGAGCTGTCCTCCTCCACGAATCCAATTCCCCTTTACAGCCGTTGATGGGGATGAGGCCCTGACGTGGATGGCCCAGGCTGGCCCGATCTCGTCAGATCTCAGAAGCTAAGCAGGGTTGACCTTGGTTAATACTTGGATGGGAGACCACCCAGGAAGTTTGCTACACAGAGGCTGACAATGGCAAACTCACCTCTAATCTGCCTTAAAAATCCTGTGGGGTTGCCGTAAGTGGGCTGTGAGTTGACAGCAAAAAAAATAATAATAATTAGATTTCATAGGGGATAGGTCTCTTCGTGGTGACTAGACTAGAGAAGAAGAGGAGGAGATTGGATTGATACCCCGCCCTCCACTACCCAGAGGAGTCTCAGAGCGGCTTACAAAACTCCCTTCCCCTCCCCACAACAGACACCCTGTGAGGGAGGCAGGGCTGAGAGAGCTCTCTCGAGGACCTCTCTTGAGCTCTGAGAGAACTTGTGATTGACCCAAGGTCACCCAGCTGGCTGCAAGTGGAGGAGTGGGGAATCAAATCCGGTCCTCCCAGATCAGAGTCCGCGCTCCTAACCACCACACCAAAGGGAATCTCCATGTTCAAAGGCAGTAGACTTAACATATGTTTCTTTTCTGTAATTTGTATTGCAAGACTTTGATCCCAGGATTTAGGGGAAGGGGGTGTGAATGGGCTGTGGGGTGGGCCTGAGGAGGCATCGTGAGAGGGAAGTTGGCACAGCTTCATTATTCGTAAGGGGCATTTCTTCGGGCATAAGCGCTTCCCTGTTGTTCCCTGTTTTTGAAAACACGTTGTGTCTTAAGAGTTCCAGCAAAAAAACCTTAAGCCATGTAGCCCTGCCTCCAGCGCTCCGCTTTGGTTTCACCCCACTTTTCCAGGAGGCTCCCAGCAGCAGCACCA
>NW_015197973.1:0-889 GCF_001447785.1 Gekko japonicus | reverse complement strand
CAAAGCCACATGGGGTGTGCGGAAGGACTACTGTTAATTTAGCTGTTCGATGTGACACCACCAGGCCTCGCCCAGTTAGTCCCACAGGATGATGATGACTTGGAAACCCCCACGCCCTTTCACCATAACGATTTACAGGATGGATTGGGTATCATGCCTGGTCCTCCCTTCCCCTTTTCTTCACAACAGCCCTGCAAAGTAGGTTGGGCTCACAATGATTAGCTTAAGTTCACACAGTGAGCTTTGTGGCAGCATGCATATTCTGAAGAACAAGTTTTATTTTGGTCAGTCCTAATGAGTATTACACAGCTTTTGCTGTTGAATATTTTCTAAGGGTTGGATCCATTTCACTGCAGTGGGGGTCCCTCCCAGTACAAGGAGCCTTCCTCTAACACAGGAGGCTCTTCAGGGGAAGATGCTTAGAGCTGGGGGACCACAACCTGTGTTTGTAAGCCTGCACTAGAGGCAAGGAAAGATCATAAGAGATTGGGGAGGGCCCGTGGCTAAGTGGAAGAGCCTCTGCTTTGCATGCAGAAGGTCCCAGGTTCAGTCCCCAAAATCTCCAGCTGAAACAGCCAGGGGATATGGAAGACCTCTGCCTGAGACCCTGGAGAGCCATTGCCAGTCTGAGCAGACAGTGCTGAACTTGATGGACCAATGGTTTGATTCAGTATATGGCAGTTCCATATGAATGTGAAAGGAGCAGGTGTCCAGTAGAACTTTCAAGGCTAACAAACTTTATTCCAGCATAAACTAGAATAGGTCTGAGCTCACTTTGTCAGAGGCATAAGTCTGAAAAGGAAAAGGGGGGCAGGTGATATAACAAGGAGGCAGCTCCAAACAAGATCCAATTCTAGAAGTGATGAGGATCTGGAGAACAAGTGCCCGT
>NW_015197972.1:0-890 GCF_001447785.1 Gekko japonicus | reverse complement strand
CCCAGAGTGGCCCTTTCTGTATTTCTGGACCCACCCAGAAATTAGTCACATGGGGGGGGGAGAGCCCTGCTACACGAGTTCCGGGGTGGGGTTCCAGCCATGCTCCGTCCCCCACAGCAGAGCCTGATGCATCTGGGGTCCAAATGCAAGAGGATTCCCTTTGCCCCTTGCCTCCCCCAAGACGACCCAACCAAAGACCCCTGCCCCTTTGCACACCTTTCATTTCAAACAGTGGGCCTGGGAGGGGGGGTCTTGAGCTCATCCCACCCACCCCCTTGCCATTTTTGGGATCTGAATCTGACACATCCATTTGGGCTTTCGTTTGCTCCAGACCGTTTCCCCCCGCATGAAAGGTATCGGCGGGCAGGATACTTCCCTGTATCCCAGGTGGCCCTCAGTATCCCAAAATACGCTGCCTCTGGTCAGGGAGGCATCAGAGCTAAGAGCAGCCCGTCCCCTGAGCCCTAGAACCAAGTCTCCCTTCTCTAAATTAGCCACCGGTTTGGTATTCAGTTTCAAGAGCCTCCAGGGTCTCTGCAGCATTAAAAGAGTCAACACACAAACAGCCACCCCCTGCTGGGAATAACCCCTTTGCACCACAAAACACACACATCAGTAAAGAAATCAAGGATGCTGAGCCAAAATAGAAACTGTCCTCTTGGAAACAAAAGTTCCTGTTCTACGGGTAGGCCGCCACCAGTGCAAGTCAGGGTCTCGACAGACTTTGAAGAGTGGCCCCAGAAGGCCGGCCAGCCACTGCGCAGCCCCAACTTTAGCAATGTGCCTTTCACACAACCTCTTCAGCAGGTCAAATGCTTGGGCCTCCACACCATGCTCTGGGGATGGGTGAGATCAGGCCTCGGATGGGGCCGGAGCGCCCCGGTACGGCG
>NW_015197971.1:0-884 GCF_001447785.1 Gekko japonicus | reverse complement strand
ACTGAGTGAGTTGCTGTTGATTACAAGCCCGCCCCCTACTGTGCTGAGCTCTGCTATGCTTGGCAGGAAGTGACCTTTTGAAACAAAAGACTTCTCCTCTTGGCCTGTGGCTATTAGCCTGAGAATCTCCCTGAGGGCCCCAAAACTCTGCTCAGAGTACTCTTAGAATATACGTGGATGGCAATGATGTCCACTGAGTATATGCCATTAAATGCCAACAATGCCCTTCAGTTCTCTATACAAGGCAAACAGGTCAAACCCTACGCCAAAGGATAAATGGACACAAATCTGACATCAAGAATCACAAAATTGAGAAACCTGTAGGAGAACATTTCAGCCTCTGAGGCCACACAATGGGGGACCTCAAAGTAGCAGTTTATTGCAAAGGAATTTCAGAAACAGAATGGAGTCATCTCGCTTGAGGGAAGGAGTGGAGAGCACATGGTGAGCTGCTAGAAGGTAAGGGGCTAGAAGGTAAGGGACATCGACCAACATGATGCTCTGGTCCACTGGAGCTCAAGAATAATTTTGAGGTGCTTGAGAGGGTGATGGAGACGAGAGTGGAAGGAGAGCCACAAAGACCTGGAAAAGGGAGTGAAGCGGGCATCGAGTGTAAAGAAACGGAAAGTGGTGGTTGTCAGGGACTCTCTGCTCAGGGGTATGGAATGGAATGTGTCCAGGCCAGATCCCCTACTCTAAGAGATGTGTTGCTTACCTGGGGCCAGAATTCAGGATATTACAGACCAACTGCCAAAACTCAAAAGACCTACTGACCCGTTTGTGCTGGTTCATGTGGGAATGAATGACACGACCGCGAATACCATCACAAAAATAAAGAGGACTATGAAGCTCTTCGAGGGCAGTTGAAGGCATTGGGGGCACAG
>NW_015197970.1:0-896 GCF_001447785.1 Gekko japonicus | reverse complement strand
TTGGCTTCTCTTATGTTCTTAACATACAAAATCAAAAATTAAAACGGCAGTTCAGGACAGCTAGTAAACTGAACCAAATGTGGTCCTAAATAAAACCATCTTCAGCTGCCTCCTAAGGAGTGGAAGTGAGGGGGGCCAGGTGCACCTCCCTGGGGAGGTTGTTCCGTAATCGTGGGGCAGTTACTGAAAAGTCCCTGTTTTATGCGCCCACCAACTGAGCTTTGATTGATGGGACCGTCAGGAGGGTCTCTCTCTGTGACCGTAATTCCTGGGCAGGAACAGAAGGGAGAAGACAGCCCTTCAGATACCCTGGTCCCAAGCCATGTAGGGTTTTAAAGGTCAAAACCAACCCCTTGTAATGTAATTGCTGTAATATCGGCGTGACATGCTCCCAAGAGCTGGCCCCGACCAGCACTCTAGCTGCAGCTTTCTGCACTTGCTGCAGTTTCCAAACACTCTCCAAGGGTAGGCCTAAGTACAGCGCATTGCAGTAGTCCAGCCTAGATGTAACCAATGCTCCCTCTCAGCTGTGGAGTCTTGTGAGAAAAAAAATCTACTTTGTGAGCTACTGGCATTAATGTTGTGAGCGAGCAATTTGGCTACTGCATACATTACTTTGCTCTGAAGCCATATCCTTCCTGAGCTAAGACAAAAAAATCTGTGAGCCAGAGGCTAAAAAACAGTGAGCTAGCTCACACTAATTCCTCCTAGAGGGAACACTGGATGTAACATAGACTCATAGAATCGTAGAGTTGGAAGGGACCTCCAGGGTCATCTAGTCTAACCCCCTGCACAATGCAGGAAATTCACAAATACCTCCACCCCTGCAGTGTCCGCGGTAACAAAGGCATGGATCACAGTGGCCATATCTGACTGACCCAGGAAAGGATGCAGCT
>NW_015197969.1:0-890 GCF_001447785.1 Gekko japonicus | reverse complement strand
CTCAAAAAGGTTGGGGATCCCTGATCTAGATCCCCTCTGTCCGCAGTGCAGCACGGAAACCAACCCCAAATACCAGACCATCCAATATTGTTTTGCTTCCCGTTGCCAATACATTCTCCCTCAGAAATCCCATCTGTTTTGGCCACTGATGAACTTCCGGATCCATGCTCACATAGGTCGTGCCTGCTGGCCTCCTCACCCAGTTACCAAAGGTAGCCAAGATTGTGGCTGCAACCCACTTGTGATTACTGTTGACTTCCATCTTTGAGAGGGAGGAATCCTAACATCCCTCACAGGGGGACTTGTATTTTCCTGCCAATAGCAGGAGTGGCAGAAATTCATCTGGCAAAGCTGTTTCCATCCCTGAATGTCTGTAACTGGGAAACTCTGCACGGGGGCTGCCAGTTCCCCTGGGAAGAGGCCATACCCCAGCGACCGAGCCCCTGCTTTGCATGCAGAAGATCCCCGATCCAGTCCCTGTCCAGTTAAAGGTGCTCAGGTAGCAGGTACTGTCAAAGACGTTTCTCAACCAGAGACCTGGAAGAGCTGCTTCCAGTCTGAAGAAGAGATAAAAAATAGTGAGCTAGAAAGACTGACGCTTTGACTCAGGGCTTTTCCATATCCTCACGTTCCTTGCTCGTGTGCTCCTGTTGCTTCGGGAGGGGAGTTTCTGTTCCACCCGTGTTTTGCTCCCTCTAGTGGTCGATTCAATATTACATCGGTTTATTCCTGGCATATGTCCCTGCAGATCTAAACTGCAAGTTTTTAGTCTGGACATAAAGTGGTGTAATATCAAATCGAACACTAGAGGGGGAAAGACACATGCAGAACAGGGGGGAAAACACAAAACAACAGGAACATACAAGCAAGGAAAATCAGAATGCGGAAAA
>NW_015197968.1:0-910 GCF_001447785.1 Gekko japonicus | reverse complement strand
TTACATTACTTATAGTATGCCTTTCCCACTTGGACTCAAGGCGGATGAATGTTCAATAAACAATGCAATAGGATTAGGGGTGTAGAACCGACCAGAAGTTTACAAAACAGAACTGAAGCAAAACTTAAAGTGTTAACGTGACACATTAAATGATGCAAAATTACACAACAGAAGTCCACACAGCATCCATTCCAAAACCCCTCCCCCTCTCTGTCACTCACCAATCATATCACTTGCCTGATTCCAGCACTCTAGATTATCATCACAGCCATGCAAACCAAACTTTTAAAGCCACACACACACAGTTAAACATGAAATCATTACACTGCCACTGGTTTTTTTAAAATTTTGCCTATATGTGCATGAGTGCACATGCACACAAGCACATTAGTGCATATGCACATGAATAAGCCCATATGCATGTGCTGGGGTGCATATGTGCCCACCTGCATTTTTTAAAAAAATAACTGGGCAGTGTGCTCCTTAGCTGTGGCGCTGCAGTAATGTGGATGCTTGACCACGGGATGGCCACGTGGGTAACTCGCAGCAGGGTGTGCTGTCTGGATGATATGCCCTGCAACACTTTGAACTGGTACAATTAGAGGTGCCACCATACCGCACCAGGCTGCCAGTGTGACTGCAGCCTTTATTACGGCTGGACTCCAAGGTCAATTCCACATACAGACCCAGGCATATAAAATCTCTATACATTCCATGTAAGAGAGCGAAATCACTGACACGTCGGCCATTTCATGATAGCCATTGACAACATCCACCTTTTCCAACAAGTTCCACTGCAAACCACGAGGTTCATACGGAAATCAAGGCTTACATGCTACAATTGGGGTTACCAACCTCTAGGTGGAACCTGAAGATCTCCTGCTGCTACAATCGATCTCTAGATGACCAA
>NW_015197967.1:0-937 GCF_001447785.1 Gekko japonicus | reverse complement strand
CTGATCCAACATTGGCTTCTGTTATGTTGGAAGGAAGGAAGGAAGGCTTGAAGCATGGACAGCTTCAAGAGGGAACTGGATAAACATACGGAGCAGAGGTTCATCGGTGGCTATTAGACACAAGGTATAGATAGGAACTCTCGGTCTGGGGGCAAGGGATGTTCTGTATTCTTGGTGCTTGGGGAGGGCAACAGTGGGAGGGCTTCTAGTGTCCTGGCCCCGCTAGTGGACCTCCTGATGGCACCTGGTATTTTTGGCCACTGTGTGACACAGAGTGTTGGACTAGATGGGCCATTGGCCTGATCCAACGTTAGCTTCTCTTATGTTCTTATGTTAACAGGTCTCTGGTGAGGCAGCATATTCATTCTTCGAACAAACAAACTGAATGAATAACACTCCTCTGTTTGATTTCCAGATCCGGATTCCTTCTGTTTGTTCAACGGACAGAGGTACCACCCAGGAGAAAGCTGGCATCCTTACCTGGAACCCCAGGGGGTGATGTACTGCATCAAGTGCACCTGTTTTGAGGTACCACTCATAGTCCCCAGTGAGCCGATTACCACTAATCCGGTCCCTGCACTTCGGATCGCCTGGTGCAATAGCATGTTGAATTCTAGTTCTGTCCCTTCTCAGGTCATGTGAGGTTGAATGCAAAAGCCTGCACACTGTGATAGAATTTTGTGACTTCCGGACAGGTAGAAATTTCGGAGCATTGTTCACTGGAATGCGGAGCTTTTTACAGTATATGGGGTTTGTGGATTACTCCTCATTTCTGCGATAATAAGGGGCTGTCAGCACCAGATGAGGTTAAGAAGATTTTATTTATTTATTTCTGCATTTATATCCCGCCTATCTGATCTTGCATACAGATCAGACCTGTATGCAAGATCAGACCCATCTAGTCCAGCATCCTGTCCAGGGGTCATTTCGTAGAAAA
>NW_015197966.1:0-887 GCF_001447785.1 Gekko japonicus | reverse complement strand
TGAGTGAGTCAAGCATGCGGAATGCCTATAGGCTGTGATCCTCAGTGTTGTTGGACTCAGAAGGCTACAACTCTGCTTAGGATAGCACTGAAGAGCACAAGGGGTGCCCCTCTGGATCAGGCCGCCAGTGGCCCCTTATGTCCAACATCCTGCTTCACACTGTGGCGAAGCAATTGCTCTGGAGGGCCAGCAGACACTGTTATATCCCTGTTGCTGCCTCCTTGCATAGGGATTCTGTGGCCAACTACCTCTGGACGTGGTGCTTCTTTTTAGTCACCGCAGCTAGTAGCCGTTGCCGGACCTCACCTCCTCCATGAATCAGCCTAATGCCCCTTTAATAGACAAAATATAAGGCATGACCTGAAAATGTACCCTGTGTTATGTTTATATATTATTTAGTGATTTAATGAAGTAGAAGAACAATCCAGAGTGAATTCTTTCATAAGGTTAGCAAAAAGTCACAGCCTATGTACCTTACGATCGAATCAGAACTATGGAAGAACATCTTGCAAGTAAGGCACAAGACGCTGAACTGCTGTGCTGAAGGCATTCTGACGGCCGCCCGATGTGGATCCCGAAGTGACCGTAGGTGGGTAGACCACTGTCATATTCAGCTACACAGCCAAGGCAAGACTGCAGAAGCAGTTGGCGGGCTGCCATGGATCGACTAACGGGAGGCCGGCTGACGCCTGTTTTCGAGAAAGTCCTTTTTCAACATCAGAAGAACTCTGTCCACGATGTAATAGCCACAAAGCTGCAATTATACAAAAATATATAGTATGACAAACCTTGGAATTTGAGGAACACAGGGTATAGATAGCACTATTTAAAAGCATTTACTTTTACTGCACTTACCACAGAAGTTCTTTAAAGTTAAATCTCATTGA
>NW_015197965.1:0-887 GCF_001447785.1 Gekko japonicus | reverse complement strand
TCAATTATATATAAGGAGAGATGCTGTGCAAATATAGGAAACCCAGGCAGAAAAGGGTGAATGCTGGGTGGCGGGGTGGCGGGGGTCCCATTAGCATTGCAGGAATGGTCATTGTTTTATGGCAAACATGAAACTCCTAAAAGAAAAAATCATGAAAGAAGTCATGGACATTGTATACTGAAAGTCATGGTGGGGAATTTCAGACAGCCGATATATTCCGGTTCAGGAACTGTTCCCTAACCGTTTCTGGTCTGACATTTCATACAGAACCGTTTTAGTAATGGTTCCCTACCGGAATATATTTTCCCTTTCAGACAGAAACGCTTCTGTCCCGTTAGGAAAGCGTTTCTGAACTGTTTTACCTGCAAACTGCTTCCAAGTGGTCTTCACTTTTCTATACCGTTTCTGAAGCGCTACGGGGTGCTGTGTAAAATGCCCCGTAGCGCTTCCTCCTGTGCCGCTTTGCCCGCTTTTTTTTCCCCCCCTTTCCCCCCCGCACGGGTGATCTCTGTCCTTTAAAAAAAAAAACGTTCGTTTTAGAGTGCTATACCGCTATAGCGCTATAGCACTCTAAAACGAACGTTCAAAAAAAAGGGACAGAGATCGCCCGCATGGGCGGAAAAGGGTGGGAAAACAAAATGGTGCAGTCTGAAATGCCAAACCGCTTCAGAGACAGCTCCTTACAGGTAGGGGAAAGGTTGTGTGAAATGGCAGCCCTGTACTGGTTTACTCCGAGATGGTACAATAAAAGCTTCAAAACGGCTTAAAAAGGGTAATGTGAGATTCCCCGGTGTCTGCAAAGCTCACAAAAGCTTAGGAAAGCAGAAAGGGCACTATTGTGGAGCAGTTAAGGTTAATGGAATCATGGAATCATAGAGCTGGAAGGG
>NW_015197964.1:0-896 GCF_001447785.1 Gekko japonicus | reverse complement strand
ATTTTTCTCCAGGTGATCTGATTTCTGTCGCCTGGGGGATCCGTTGTAATGGCAAGAGTTCTCCAGCCAACACCTGGAGGTTGGGAACCCTATCCGTGAAATTGGTTGTGAAGCCATTCAGGCCAATTTTAACCATCATAGACAACAGAGGGTTGGGGGACTATGCTTACATTGTCATAAAGGTAAAGGTTCCTCTGCTCGAAAGCCAGTCGAATCCGACTCTAGGGTTGCGGTGCTCATCTCTGTTTCAAAGCCAAAGAGCCAGCGCTGTCCGAAGACGTTTCCGTGGTCATGTGGCCGGCAGGACTAAACACCAAGGCGCATGGAACGCTGTTACCTTCCCACTGAAGTGGTACCTATTTATCTACTTGCAATTTCTTGCTACTATTTATTTATTTTATCAATTTAAAACATTTTATGCCCCTTTCCCAACCCAAATAGGGCCCCAAAGGGAGCAAACATAAAACACTGGAACATGTGAACATTGAAACAGTATTTAACATAAAATGGATATATAGTAGTATAAGAAATAAAAGCATATAAACACGTAGCACACATGGCAAAAATGAGGGAGGACAGCCAATAACAGTTATTGGGGATTTACCCTTTGACATTCTAGGTTCCACGATTCAAATCAATCGCAAGCACATGGGCCATTAAAAAAATGTGTCTGCCTCTGCACATGATCAAATCCCTGCAGGTACATGTGCCACCAAGCCATAACTGGCTCTCTCATCCTAATTCATGCACATGGGCATTAAAGCTGAGTTCATACATGGCCAACCAGAAGCTTCCAGATAAGAGGTTAAAGCAGCCCCAAAAAGGTCCGGCAGCCCATGATTTGTCAGGCTCATCCCCCCTCTGGGCTGACTGGAACCTCAGACCTTGCTGATCAA
>NW_015197963.1:0-904 GCF_001447785.1 Gekko japonicus | reverse complement strand
ATGGAGATCGAGCACCTTCTTCGTGCATGCAAGTGAGAAGAGTGTGTGTGAGAGAGAGGGAGCGGAAGCAGAGGAAATTGCCCCTAAGAGCAGTATTCTGCTTCAAAGTAAAGGATCAGAGAGCAGGAAGGAAAGGATGCTCTGTGTGTCCTGATCTCTCTATCTGCCTAAACTCTTTGGTGCCATCTTCTGAAGTCTGAGACAGGAGACAGTGCCAAGTCCTCCACTTCTAACAAATCATCGTTCAGAAACCCAGGAGAGCTGCTTCCAGACTAAACTGTACTAAGCTAGGCAAGCTGGATGGTCTTACGTGGCATAAGGCAGCATCATATGACTTCGCTCACCTGACTTCATCTGACCGTGGTCCAAATCGGTCCTACATAACTTTTGACTCCCCAAGAAGGACTGAATTCAACAGCTGCTGTTCGAGTCATCGAAATCCTACTTGAGATCGCACAAGGGCCCTGACCTGGACAGCCCAGGCAAGCCCAATCTCGTCAGATCTCGGAAGCGAAGCAGAGTTGACTCTGGCAAGTACTTGGATGGGAGACTTCCAGAGAATACCAGGGCTGGGACACAGAGACAGGCTAATCAAACCACCTCTCTGAAAAATGTCCAGGCCCCCAGTAGGTGTCACCAGAAGTCAACCATGACTTCCAGGCAAGCACACAAAACACACACACATACAAGGAACACACAACTTATGAACACACAAAAGAAATGTTGACAAGCTCGAGCGTGTCTAATGGGTGGAAACTACAAGGGTGTCGTTACCGGCTAAATATCAGGAGAAACTTCCCAACTGTAAGAGTGGCTGAGCAGTGGAACTGTCTGCCTCGGGAGGTGATAGATGCTCCGCTGGACGTTTTCAAGCCGAAGCTGGACGACCATCTTTCGGGTATGT
>NW_015197962.1:0-906 GCF_001447785.1 Gekko japonicus | reverse complement strand
GTTTTTAGGAGTGTCTGGTATGCTGAGTACAGCTCATGGGCCACTTAGGGCTAAAACTTCGAATGTACTGTGTGTGGTATGCAGTCAGGTCACTTCTGATTTATGGTGGCCCTAAGAATGAATGACCGCCAAAATGCCCTGTCATTAACAGCCTTGGTCAGGTCTTGCAAACAGAGAGGGGCGTGGCTTCCTTGATTGATTGAATCCATCTCATGTTGGGTCTTCCTCTTTTCCTGCCGCCTTCAGCTTTTCTTAGCTTTATTGTCTTTTCCAGGGAGTCTTGTCTTCTCGTGGTATTACCACGACTCAGTTTAGTCACTTTATGAATGTACTAGGGTTTTTTATATTTTTTAAAAAGGTATAATCTGGGCATATCAGGATATAAAATTTTTCCATGAGATAACAATGGCTTAATTTGTAATGGGGCTTTCCAAATCTGGAATCCATCCATCGACTCATGCTTTCCACAAACTGTGCAAAACTGAATTATTCAAGAGGGCTTTTCTATGCAGGCAATAGAGTCGCTTTGAATAAATTGTTGGGGACTGTGGTCTGTACTACTGTGTCTACTTTGCTGTGGGTTGGGTCCTACTGTGTAATTTTGCATCATTTAATGTTTCGTGTTAACCTTTATGCCTTGCTTCAGTTCTTTCTTTAGACTTCTGGTTGGTTCCACAACCCAAATCCGATCTCATGGTTTATTGGGTGTCCCATCTTGTTGATTGCATTGATTGTGTAATCTGCCTTGAGTCCAAGTAAGAAAGGTGAACTATAAATAATAAAAATAAACAAATGAAATGACATTTGTTTATATACTGGAAGAGGACAGCGCTTCTGAGCATGCGTGGAGTGCATTTCCGTCACTATTGTGTTTTCCCACATTTAGGCTCCTGGGTGGAGAACGGA
>NW_015197961.1:0-894 GCF_001447785.1 Gekko japonicus | reverse complement strand
TGATCTTTTGGCTGACTTCTTAAGCCATATATAGAATCCTGTGAGTGTTATCAAAGGCTACTGCTTCTTGTCTTGTCTTGAATTTTCCATCCAGTCTATAATCTATAATCTAGCTACTTGATAAAATACCTCTGCCATTCATGCTATATTCTTTCATCTTTGTTCTGTTTACCCTCTGTACATGCACAGAGAACTATTTCTAACACAAGTTTTATGCCTGAGATACTGTGCCAACAGCCCAGTTCTCCATGTACCCTATGCAAGGGATTCCTCCTCTTTGAGGTGCACAATCAGTACCTTACTATTCTAAATTTATTTTCCTTTTTAAGCAATTCACAATTCACAATTCAAGGTTTGTTGTGTGTGTATGTGTGTTTTAATAATTATTGCTTTCCAGCTTTTGGCAGCCATGGCAATTATTTTGTGAATCCACAGAGGGTTCTATGGATTCAAGGGGGGGAGAGCAGATATCCCCTCGTCCCCTCTTCTCCCCAGCCTGAAGTCCTACATTTTTTAATACTTCAGGAGTTATTTAGAACACCCTTAGCTACAGCATTCATTGCATACCATCAAAAGGGATGGAGACACATCCTCCATGGTTATTTCACATCATGGCAAGGAAATAACAGATCTAGCCAAGTAAATTAAATGCTTCATGGCTGGAGTCCAAGGGCGACAAGCTTTTTAAATCTAGCCTTACACCTTCATTATAGGGGTTCAACTCATCTTAATAATAGCATTAATTTGTCTGGGATTATGGGTTCGAACCTAAATTAACAAAATAAAGACCATGACTCATATGATTCAATATCCAGCCTTCAGGCCTCTGGACCTGAAGTTTCTTCTCCCTAGCCCCCTTCCCCTTTTCCTAGCAATAAAGACAACTGTTTTCTG
>NW_015197960.1:0-884 GCF_001447785.1 Gekko japonicus | reverse complement strand
CCCATTTGATCCCCACAACAACCCTGTGAAGTAGGCCTGGCTGATAATGTGTCACCCACAACCTCCTATGGTAGATTGGGGATCCAAGTATTAGAGACATATAAGAGGTTGCTTAAAAGCCCTCTTATTACATGTTGCCTATCATGAAGATAACCCAGTTCAAGATATTCTAATTCCCTTCATTTTTGGCACTTCAATTTCCATCATCATTCTAGGGTTGGTGGCCAATTTTCAGATGTGTAACATTCTTTTCTGATGAGTTTTACCTGCCACGAACAGAGACTCTTAGCTTCCATTGCAAATAGCAGAGGGGGAGGGGTGTCTCACCTCGTCAAAGATATTCCCATGCCTGACTTGGTATTTATATTAGAGAATCCATTGAATTCAGTCACAAAGTTATTAACTACATTGTCAAGCTATGGTAGAGTGGCTGGATTGAAGATTGATCTAAACAGGACAAAAATGCTAACAAAAACTATGACAAAAGATCAAGTGAAATGATTGCAAGAAGAATCAGGATTTGAATCACCAAAAAAAGTGAAATATTTGGGAGTAAAAATAACAAACAGATCCAGCTCCTTGATGAAAGATAATTATATAGAACTTATGACAGAAATTAAAAAGGACTTAGAAAAGTAGAAAAATCTACAAATATCTTTGATGGGCAGAGTAGCCACAATAAAGACAAATATTCTTCCCAGGCTGATCTTATTCCAAACAATTCCGATACTCCAAAATCAACAGTACTTTAAACAACTGGAGAAAGTCTAATCACAATTTATATGGCAAAATAAAAAACCAAGAATAAAGATGAAAAATCTACAGGATGCCAAAGAAAGAGCTAGTTTTTCCATTTCAGACTGGCTTTTATATTATAGAGCAGC
>NW_015197959.1:0-980 GCF_001447785.1 Gekko japonicus | reverse complement strand
GTTCTACTTACAACCAAAATGAATACACAGAACAAATAGCTTTCCCACCATGCATAAATGACAACTGCACCAGTTGAATGGTGACCTGGTAGTCCTTGAAAGAAGTCTCTCTTCAGATCGGTGTGGCCACTGGCTCATGGTGCAGAGAAGAGATTCCAGAAGGAAGAAGAAGAAGAGGAGGAGGAGAAGAGATTGGATTTATACCCCGCCCTTCACTTGGCGTCTCAGAGCGGCTTACAATCTCCTTTCCCTTCCCATCCCCACAACAGACACCCTGTGAGGTGGGTGGGGCTGAGAGAACTCTGACACAAACTGCTCTTTTTCAAGGACAGCTCTGCCAGAGCTTGTGACTGACCCAAGGTCACATCAGCAGGTGCAAGTGGAGGAGGGGGGAATCAAACCCGGTTCTCCCAGATTAGAGTCCGCGCACTTAACCACTACACCAAAGGAGGCACACAATGGACGGCAGGAACTCAGGACTACCTGTAGTGCGAACCAATGGAGCGGCGACGAAACACCTAGGTCGCTCTGCCATGTCTGAGGGCTTCATCCGGCCGCTTTTCTTCAGTGATGGAGCTCAGCCCAGCTCTGGCAAGATTCAAAATGACACGGGGTCTACAAGTATGTTCCAAGCGGCTAGGAATCAGACAGCAGTAGCCTCCAGTGTGACTTGTACAGTGCGACAGATTATTCTGTTTGTTTGTTCGTATAACCTCCCGGTGATGGCTGGCGATCACCCGCTATTATAACCCATCCCCAGGCAACGGAGATCAGTTCACCGAAGGAAAACAGCCACTGTGGAAGTTGGACTCTATGGCATCATGCCTCAAACCCTGCTTCCCGCAGGCTTCACCAGCCCCGTAGCTGAAAATTTTTGACTGGTGGGGAAGGGGCCGGGGTGCTGGGGAGGGGAAACAAGAGCGGGGAAGTTAGATTAGTAGGGGGTGGGGGATAGCAGAGGGGAGAGTGAGAGAGAGAGA
>NW_015197958.1:0-909 GCF_001447785.1 Gekko japonicus | reverse complement strand
TTGGCATCTGAAACCACTCCACTTTCCAACACTCACATTCCAGCTGTATCTGAAGACGGGAGCCGTGGCTCATGAAAGCTCCTCCCCTGCCACAAATTGGGTTAGTTTTTAAGGTGCTCCTGGACCCTTGCTGACTTCTACTGCTACAGACAGCCTAGCAGGGCTAGCCGTCTTCATCTGTGCCCCACAGGAAGCTTATTGTCAGATGTTGCTTGGGAATTACCAGTTGGCAACAAACAGAAGGTGAGCGTTGATAAGGAGGATGCCAGGAATACCACCCCAGGAAGACAAATAGTCTATTGTGGGGTTGTTAATGGCAGAACCAGGCAAACAGATTAGTCGCTCTCCTTGGTCCTGAATAGCATATGCAGATAAATTATGCAAATCAATTATGCCAATGAGCCCTTGCACCTCTTAGTCTACGAAACGACCCCTGCTGCCTACCAACTTCATTGGTGCCCTCAGTCCTAGTCCTAGGGGAGAAGGAGAAAAGGCTTCCTCTGCTTTCTCCCGGCCACGCGCTATGTTATAAACCCCTACCGTATTCCCCCCATTAAACGTAGTTCCCCTCCTCCAAAGCCTCTAAAGTCTCAATCTTTTCCCATGGGGGACCCAAAGCAGCTTATGTCATCCTCCTTTTC
Source organism: Gekko japonicus (assembly GCF_001447785.1). Classification (NCBI taxonomy): domain Eukaryota; kingdom Metazoa; phylum Chordata; class Lepidosauria; order Squamata; family Gekkonidae; genus Gekko; species Gekko japonicus. The sequence goes on along the minus strand of NW_015197958.1, from coordinate 268 downwards.
TCCACTTTATCCTCCTAACAACAGTCTTGTGAGGCAGGTGAGGCTGAGAGCGGGTAATTGGCCTAGGACGCGTCTGTAGCAGCGTGGTGATTGAAATTGGGGTGTCCCAGACGCCAGCCTCGTCTTGCCGGCAGGGGAGTCTGGGAGGCATTCTGGGAGTGGGCGAGGACATTCCCGATGTGCTAAAGCCACCCGGAAGTGATGTCATCACATTGGTGCCGTCCGGGGGATGCTCTGGTTTTTTGAGCAAAGCTCTATGGTAGAATCA
>NW_015197957.1:0-906 GCF_001447785.1 Gekko japonicus | reverse complement strand
TGCTTTGGTCTCTCTTATCTGCGGGACCAACCTCCCCCCTGTGCTCCACCATGACAGCTTTGCTCATTTGAGCAGAGCCTTCTGCAAGTGCCAGCCTACCAATGGGTAAAATCAACATCTGTTTTCTCTGTTGTGGATACCACGTTATGGAATAGGCTGCCGGAGGAGGTCAGGAAAGCTCCCACTTTCTTGGCCTTCCGCAAACTATGCAAAAACTGAATTATTCAAGAGGGCCTTTCTGCACAGGTCATAGAGTTGCACTGTATAAAACAGCTTACATACTTACTTGGAAAAATGATTAGGGACTGTGGTCTATACTGCTGAGTATAGCTTACTGTAAGCAGGATCCTATTGTGTAATTTTTTGACCTGCTTAAAGAGCCAGTTTGGTGTACTGGTTAGGAGCGTGGACTCTAATCTTGGGAGGACCGGGTTTGATTCCCCACTCCTCCACATACAGCTGCTGGTGTGACTTTGGCTCAGTCATAAGTTCTCTCAGAGCTGTTCTCTCAAGGGCAGCTCTTGAAAGAGCTCCCCACCTACCTCACAGGTTGTCTGTCGTGGGGAGGGGAAGGAAAAGGGATTGTAAACTGCTCTGAAACTCCTTCGGGTAGTGAAGGGCAGAGTATAAATCCAATCTCCTCCTCCTCCTCCTCTTCTTCTTCTTCCGCCTCCTCCTTCTTGTTAATATGCTATGCTTCAGTTAATTCCAGTTGGTTACAGACTTCCACAAACCTAATGCATTGTTTACTGAATGTCCCATTTTGGTGATTGTACTGACTTTACTATGCATAATCCACCTTGAGTAGCTGTGAGAAATAACATAAACAAACGAACAAACATACCCAATTGAACTTGTCTGTGTGCTGATATCACCGAGGCCAAACAAAGCTGATTCAGAGTGAGG
>NW_015197956.1:0-899 GCF_001447785.1 Gekko japonicus | reverse complement strand
TCTGTTAGTGGTTGTGCCAGGTCATTCATACTTTCCCTTCCCTTCTCTTCCTACAATCCAGCTGGCTGGCAGCGGATTGGAGGCCCCAAAAGCGGGAAAGCCCCCACCCCCATTGGGGGGATGGGATCCCTAAGGGGAACTGATCTTGGTCATCTGGAGATCAATTGTAATAGCAGGAGGTCTCCATGGGCCAGCTGGAGATTGGCAACCCTAATCACCACCCCGTCCAATCATTTCTTCTCTTGCTGCTTCAAAATGGCACCACTGGCTAGTTCACTAAGCCCAATGCCTTCCATTGTCTTTCCTGAGCTGGCCTCTATCAATGACAGCCAGATATTCATTAGAAGCAGCTCATGCACTATAAACCCCTTTTCAGATATATATATATGTCACTAGGACTTTCCAGCTTTGGTATGCCCAACCCGAAACCCAGATTTTGTGCATAGCAAAGCTAGAAAATACCCGTATTGCCCTATTCATGCAAAATGACAGCTGTGCGTAGTGCAATCTGACATAACACACGGCCAGATCCCTAGAAACTATGGCCTCAAAAGGGCTAAAGGCATCTTTAAAAGGGGAAGAATGTGCTATGTGCCTGTAAATGTTCATTTTATCACAGTTTGTAGGGCAGGACTTGCTATTAAAGGAGAATCTATATTGTTCTTTTCTCACTTCGAATCTGTTTCCCTGGGTTTGGACTAAAGAATGTGGTAAAAAGAAGGAAGTAGCGTCAGGTGCAATATCAGAATCACATATTTAATGCCTCCCAAGTTTGTTTGTTTGTTTAACTTCCTGTATCTAAAGCATCACAGTATGGAACGATGGCCTAGATTTGTACGTGTGTGTGTGTGTTTTTTCACATAGGGAAATACTGAAAATTATACCCTCCCCCCAACATG
>NW_015197955.1:0-903 GCF_001447785.1 Gekko japonicus | reverse complement strand
CGGGCTCTCTTTCTGGGGAAGGTCGGGACGGAAGTCTTACTTCGTGCTTGTTCTGCAAAGTCTTTTTGTTGCTGCTGCTGAGGACCCAGTGTGGTGAATACACCCAAGCCACATACCTACATGCAGCAAACCCTGCTGGTTGTGCCACCTCTCCGGGAGCAGGCAACAGCCGGGGAGGAGAAAAACTTGGAGCCACGTGCTCTCCCTCTCCCCGATTGATAGTCTTGCGCTAAACAGGAGCAAAGGGACGGAAACGCCCCTGTGTCAAAGCGCCTCTATCGGCCTTGCTCAAGAAATTCCCTTGGAGCGACTCCGTACAGTCAGGGGCTTGAAAAGGAAGAGCCTCAGTTCCCTTTGCTGCTTGCCTGCCAATCAGGCGTCCGCCATGCGGGCGATGCCACTTGTCCTTGGGGAGCAGGGCGCGTTGCACCCGGGGAGGCGGTGATACTCCTTCTGCCAGTTGGGATGCGCTACAAAAACGGAGCCATCCTCCCCCCTCTTTGGGCCCGCTCTCCTGACCGGCGGCTGCTTGCCGTGCACGTTCTCTAACGGCAACGCTTCCCAATCCCACTGCCTGCTGGCTGCCGCTTCTTCCAGCGAGCCCGGTCCCACGGCCTTTGCGGCAGTTTGTGGCAAGAGTCACACTCCCAGGCGCATGAGGGGGAGTTGCTGCGGCACAGCGCAGGAGCTGCGAGGCTGCTGGTTTGTGCAACACGCCGTGAAAGGAAGGGGACTGGGCGGATGCCAGTCACGAGCCGCTCTCGCCTGGTGGGTTCGCCGGAAATGTCCGGCGATACTGTGATCGCTTTGTCAGACGCTGCCCTGACCTGGCCGGACCAAGGATTGAGCCTCTCTTTTTTGTGCTAAGACAGGCGCCAGCCAGAGCCGAGTACATGCAGGCTG
>NW_015197954.1:0-891 GCF_001447785.1 Gekko japonicus | reverse complement strand
TGACATCATCGCATTGGGCATGTTGGGGGTGGGACCACTATTACTCGAGGGGAAACCATAGAGTTTTCCCTCGAATGACAGAGCGTCCCCCCACAACGTGCCTGACGGATGACGTCATCATGCCGCACATGTCTCCATGATCCTGGCACTTTGGGGGTGGGGTTCCCCCTGGTAGCCCAATCCAGACCAGCAGGTAATGGACCCATCGAGCCTGTCTACATCCATCACTAGCTAGGTAGAATAGAATCTGTCCCTTTCTCTATGCTGCACTATCCAGTATGTACTTCCTAAATAAATCAGTTCTTATTTTCTTTTAAGAAGAAGAGATTGGATTTATGCCCTGCCCTTCACTACCCGAAGGAGTCTCAGAGTGGCTTACAATCTGCTTTCCCTTCCTCTCCCCACAACAGACACCGTGTGAAGTAGGTGGGGCTGAGAGAGCTCTTTCGAGGACTGCTCCTGAGAGAATAGCTTTGAGAGAACTTGTGACTGACCCAAGGTCACACCAGCAGCTGTATGTGGAGGAATCAAACCCAGTTCTCCCAGATTAGAGTCCATGCTCTTAACCACTACACCAAACTGATGAGTGGCTCTGTAACTTTGTAGACTTACACTGAACAAAGGAGCCCTGCTGCGTTCTGAGCCAAGTGTTCTCTGCAACTTAGCAAGGGACCTTGCTTCACATACCAGCTCTCCCATCAGTCTGGAGATCACCTGTAATTGTGGGAGGTCTCTAGGTGCCACCTGGAGGATGGCAGCTCTAACACCGTGAATCGGCGGGGGACACATGCTCTCCCGCCGGAACATTCCTGTCGGTAACACACACACACACCCCTCACACTATGCTGTCGTGTATGACACTATGACGTCAGCACGCTGGGCACGTAGCCG
>NW_015197953.1:0-957 GCF_001447785.1 Gekko japonicus | reverse complement strand
AGTCTGGTTTCATCGCTTTGCTATATTTTCCCTAGAAACTGTTATTAAACTCCATGTGAATTGGGCAGCTTTTCCATTGAAGTGCAATTTTTCATACATTATCAAGTAAGGCTTTGCACCAATTTCTATGTTATTTCGTTGTACAATTACCAAGATGTATTTATAAGCTTATAGACTCTTGGTTAGAAGAAGACGTTTGTCGAAACAGAATCACATTCTGGAGACCACCGTCCCGTCGTTGTCATCTTCTATATGTACCTGAATTTACAACTTGAATGTATCATTATTACTTTTGTACATTTCATATTTACAACTTTACGGTTTTTGTTAAAAAAATATTGAGCGCCCTGTGTACAGTTCTTGTGGTTTTATTTTTGCAAGCTGTAGTTCTGTCAGAGCTGTTCTTGAAAGAGCAGTTCTCGAAAGAGCTCTCTCAGCCCCACCTACCTCACAGGGTGTCTGTTGTGGGGAGGGGAAGGGAAACGAGTTTGTAAGCCACTCTGAGACTTCAAGTGAAGGGTGGAGTATAAATCAATCTCCTCCTCCTCCTCCTGAATACACCAGCTCTGCAGCTTGCGAGCAGGAAATGCGAGTCCTTTATGTCAGGTTGGCCCAACTGCAGAAGTCTGAAGGCGAGGAGGTTACCCCGGTGTAAAATTCCATATTATTTCATTAGTATGTGGAAAGTTCTGCTGACAGGAAATCCAGACTAAAAACTGGTAGGAGGCAGTGAAGAAGGGGCTGGATTCAACACAAAAATTCTGCTTGTGCTAGATCTCTTGCAGAAGCAGAAATGCAAGAAGACTAGTAGTTGCTAGACGTGTGCATTTCGTTCATTATTGATTCCAATAACTAGGAAGAGGGCCTTTTTAAATTGTAATATGAAAATGAAACAAATTTCCCATCTAAACAATGTATAACAAAAAGCCCATGATTTTGTTTTGTTCAGTTGTTTTC
>NW_015197952.1:0-908 GCF_001447785.1 Gekko japonicus | reverse complement strand
GAGGACAAACATCCCAGATAGAAGGAGTGCACTATTCTTCGGTCAAGGGTATACAATTTCCACTATTCATTGGATAGTTGTGTTAGCACACAAATCATGACAGTTCACATATATATTAATCCACTATCATCATTATCAATATTTATTACCATTTTTTCGGCCTGAAAAGCTCACAGTCATAATATTTGGTGATATTGCTTAGGCAGAAGAAGAATGAATGCTAGGTTCCAGTGGCAGATGGCATAACATCTGGGACTGGAATGAAATAACAGTTGACTGCCAAAATCTTTTCCAGGTGTCTCCCCACAAAAATTCCATGCAAATCCTCTGAGTAATGCATTACCTTCTTCAAGGGGAAAAAGGCCATCTTGAAAAAAAAAAAAAAGTTCTCTGCTTCCCTATACAAATCCATTACTTCAAAGAATCTGATTCATATTCTTAGTTCCAACTCTACAGCACTGTGGGAGTTTCAAGTACAGAAAGCTCCTCTGTGTAGCAACCCTTTTTCACAGGACTGTTGGAAGATATATGATGAATCATTTAGCAACCTCTGACTTTGGAAACTTCAATTATAGGTCACACCATGTATCCATATCTTTAGTGACAATTACCTTTGTAGAAGCATCACATCCATAGCCTACTCAGGGTAAGTTTGGATAAACCTAACTTAACAAATATATCGTATCTTGTGTGTGATGGACAACTTGATGGACAACTTGATGCTTTCTAGACATGCACTGGCCTGGTGTGGGAAGTCAGGGAGGCTGTGCCTAGCTGCACATTGGAGCACCCTAGGCTGATAGTCCTGGGTGACTTCAATGTCCATGCTGATGACATGGCCTCCATGCAAGCGATGGACCTAGAGTTGTCCATGGCAGAACTGGGGCTCTCCCAATATGTAATGGCTC
>NW_015197951.1:0-887 GCF_001447785.1 Gekko japonicus | reverse complement strand
TCACAATAACTCAGCTTAGGGGGAACACTAGTAAGACGTAATAAACAAAAGTCACATTCAGAGATGGTCTATTGAATGGCAGATGCTGGAAATGGATTGCTTTGTCCATTGGGCCAACCACAGTAACGAAGTCTCCGCTTCAGGGTGCCTGTTAGGTTAGTCACTTCCCCCATTGTATGTGTGTGTGGCCTTAGGTAGGAATTGTATCAAATGTATAATGTAAACCACTCAGAGCCCTTAGGGGGTGAGCAGTATATAAATCGAAGGAAATTAATTAATTAATTAATCTCAGCATGTTAAATTATCCCCAATGGTCACAATAATTTTTATGTAGGTTTTCATGAAAGATGAGTGAGGAAACGTTGCTCACAGAGCAGATCATTCGGAGCCAATGCAAATGAGAGAAAAACTCATTTCAAAGCCGCAGTAATGCCGCTACGTTAGGATGGCCAATATCTATCAATCACACCAGAGAGTAATAGCACTTTGGAAGAAAGCTCCCCAAATGATGTATCTTCCTAACCGGGACAGTCACTGTTACCTACATTTTAAGCACTACAGTCATTTGCAGGATTGCCAGCCTCCAGGTGGTGGATGGAGATCTCCTAGGATTACAACTGATCACCACGTGACAGAAATCAGTTCACCTGGAGAAAATAGCCACTTTGGACTCCATGACATTGCACCCCATTGAAGCCCCTCCCCTTCCCCAACCTCCCCTTCCTCAGGCTCCTCCCAGAATCTCCAGATATTTCCCAACCCAGAGCTGGCAACCTTAGTCATTTGACGTTTACCTCTCTGTGAGGGGACCTATTAAACAAGTCAGGCTAAGGGAAAGTAGTTCATGGGTTTCAGTTTTCTGTTTCTGAAAGCCGTGGAGCTCTGTA
>NW_015197950.1:0-902 GCF_001447785.1 Gekko japonicus | reverse complement strand
ATGGGGTTGTTGAGAGAATAACAGGGAGGGAGGATGGGAAAACTTCTTGGAGGAAGAGTGGTATAAAAATGGGTAGAAGTAGATGGAGGGCTAGTCTAAATATGCCTGTGGAGCCAGTCAGGCTTCAGGATTAAAAATCCTGCCTTGGCGAAATACTCTGAAAATTCTCCTCAATTTTGAGCCTAAATATTGGGCCTGCAACATTCACCTCTGAGAGGACTGCACCCAGTCAGGCATAACTACTGTGTATATATCCACAATGCTTTCTACTTGCATCTTTTAGGTGACAGAATTTGTCACTGGGCTCAGTTTACAATACAAAATATTGATCAAAGGACAACTGGCAACTCTTTCATACACTGAAACAGAAAGCCAAGCAAGCATTAGAACTCTGCATCAGCAACTGTAAGTTTTACGCTTCCATCAGCATTTCTAATGCACTACATTTCCACTTAGCACAGATGGTTTTATGGAAGAAAACAGATTTTCCCAAGCAAACATATTATATTCATTAGGCTTCTCTTTTCACTCAGGTTCTGACAGACAGAACCATTGCTCAGAGCTGGAAAGGAGGCAAACTCTCTTCCTTTAATAAAATTTAGCAGTCATTTAGCATCTTCCAGACACTGGCTTCCAACAGTTTAAAAGCACGTCACTCCATATCAAAGGGACTGGCTTCCAAGTATCTGTGTTAAGGCTGGGTACTAGCCACAGACCTGGCTATTGTCTTGCCATAAATGACATCTGGAGGTGCATTGCATTTTTTAGTGTATTTGGTCAAACTCCTCCTATTCTGTTTTATCACATGAGCATAAATGGACTTTCCCTCTTCTAAAAAAAATGCTGTTTGTAATGCAATACAGAAATCTAGTTGCATCAGATTTAAACACTGGTTTTTAAGG
>NW_015197949.1:0-934 GCF_001447785.1 Gekko japonicus | reverse complement strand
TTTGGAGAAGGGAGGGGCCTCAGCAGGATCCGATGACATAGAGTTAAGGTTGCCAGCTCAGGGCTGGGAGATTCCTGGAGATTTGGGGGTGGAACCTGGGGGAAGTGGGGCTTGGGGAATGACAGGACCTCAGGAGGCTATAAGGACATAGAGTCTATCCTCCAAAGCAGCCATTTTCTCCATGGGAACTTATTTTGGTGGTCTGGAGGTCAGCTGCAATTCCAGGAGATATCCGGGCCCCACCTGGTGGTTGGCAACCCTGCATAGAGTCCACCCTCCAAAGCCACCATTTTCTCCAGAAGAATTGGTCTCTGTAGTCAGGAGATCAGTCGTAATTCTGGGAGATCTCCAGGCCCCGCCTGGAGGTTAACAAAAAACAAGGTGAATGGAAGTTGGCAACCACACCTAAAATGCCGAAGCATTATTACTAGAGTTATGTATAACTTCACTCCCTGGCTTTTCGTGGTTGTCATTTTGTGTTTTCACCCATCGCCTTGCACCAGAATTCCAAAACTACCCACAGGCTCAGAAAGGTTGTGCCCCCTGCCCTAGGAGGCGACCCTGAAGGTCAAAACTCAGGAGAGGCCCGGAGAAAAGCCATGTGGGCCCCTCCCCATGGAGGACTGCAGCCACGCAGTAGGGGAGAGAGAGAACCAACAAGGACACATGAAACCACCTTCTACTGCATCAGACTCCTGGTCCATCGAAGTCCACTCCGACTGGCAGCAGCTCTCCAGTGTCTTAGGCAGAGAGGTCTTTCACATCACCTCCTACCTGCTCCTTTCAAGGGGAGATGCTGGGGATTGAACCGGGGACCTTCTGCGTGCCAAGCAGGTGCTCCTCTACCTAGGGTTGATGATCTCCTGCTATTACAGTTGATAGATTTTAGGTGGGTAGCGAGCACACACACGAAAGCTTATACCTTGAGTAAAAC
>NW_015197948.1:0-902 GCF_001447785.1 Gekko japonicus | reverse complement strand
CTCTCAAAACACTTTCGGTTTACTTCCTTTCCTCTCCCCCTTCGTCTCCGTTAGCTGCTCACTCGCATAAGAGGCGTCCCTCTTTGCAATCTCTTTTTTCAACCGCGGAGGGGGGGGAGTCACTTTTCAAACTACTCCATTTTATTCAGAACTCACGTTCATTGTCGGTCAGTTTCTCTGACCACGCTCAGTTTTACACCATTCCGCTCGATCTCCAGCGCTTGTCCCGGTCAGTCCAGCTTGTGCCCAAAGGCCACTCAGCAACTGGACCGTCGGGGCGGAGGAGAGCCTCAATTCTCCAGCATTGCGCCATCGAAGAGGCTGCCCCTCAAAAGCCCCCTGGCCTGGAGCCTATTGCAAAGGCTCTGCGGGGGTGTCACTTGACGTGGCACCCCTCCAGGCCACTGGTGTGCGATTTGCTCTCCCCTGTTGTGGGGAGAGCGTCTGCCATTGCTGTTCCGTAGACCAGAAGTCCGCATTTAAATTGTTTTAACGTGATTTTATGTGGTTTTATTGGTATTCTACCAACTGTGTAAGCCGCCCTGAATAAATAAATAATAAACCTTAACAACAACCCTGTGAGGTAGGTCAAGCCGAGAGTGCACAACAGACCCAAAGTCACCTCACCAGTTTTGAATGCTTGCATGGGGATTTGAACCTGGGTCTCTCAGGTCGTAGCCCAACACTTTCACCTTGTACAGCATGCTGCCTGTCCAGCTTGCCCTCCCCCTGGAGCACAGGTTCAAGTTGGTTGAGTTCTAGGTTGTGCTTAGGGCTGACAACTTCCAGGTGGGGTCTAGAATTCTCCCCAGATGAGAGCTGGTCCCTCCAGACTACAGCTGCTCCATGTCCCACTTGAAGAAATGGAGCCCATCAACACATCTGGTTTGATAAGGCCCTGA
>NW_015197947.1:0-1090 GCF_001447785.1 Gekko japonicus | reverse complement strand
GTATTCTATTGTTATTTATTCAGAATAATCTGAAAAATTGGCATGGCTATATCTATGGCCCAACATATATACCAGTAACATAGACTTGATCATGTACAAATGTTCCCATATTTCACTGTGTTGGGGAACTGATAGTTTGTGGACTTGCCCTTAAAGTCACAAGACTGTAGTTAGTTCAAGAACAAGGCTTAGAGTTAAAAGGCGAAAGATTTATGCGATCTGAAGAGAAACCAGAGTATACTCCAGTCAATGTTGGAAATGTAAGGCCAACAAAGGGACTTTTTTCCATATGTGGTGGACCTGCAGTAGAGTTCAGGAGTATTGGGAAATGGTGAGAAGATTGATCCAAGAAATCTTGTGTAAAAATCTAGCATTGGAACCAGAGATATATTTATTAAATATGGTACCTAAGGGCTATGGGCAAGAAGATAAATATGTAATAGTGTATATCTTAACTGCTGCTCGTTTATCACTGGCAAAAAATTGGAAATTAGACATAATACCTAAGAAGGATGAATTAGTTGCAAAGGTGCTAGATCTAGCACAGATGGATAATTTAAGCCTCAAGTTGCAGAATAAGTATGGAAAAGTATATAAAAAAAGATGGATTAAAGTTTATGAGTGGATAGAGACATTGAATGTATGAGACTCTACAATATATGTTACATGTGTTTTGGAATGTTAAATACTGTTAAAACTAAATAAAAATATGAAAAAAAAAAGAACAAGGCTTAGAGTTGACTGTTTTAGTTTATCTTTGTATTAAATTTATTTATTTCAAGCCATTCCTCATTTTGGTAGTCTTTATCTGTGGTCCCAGAAATATTACAATAAGGACTAGAAAACAGGGTGACTAGGGGACAGTTGGATGATATGGAAATTGATTGAGAAAGAAAATGAGATTAATCCCCCCCAGTTATGTACCTGGTCTACACAATGTGACCCACCAAACTCAACTCAACCCCCCCCCCCAATTTTGGCAGTCCCTGGCAGTAGAGTTGCCAACTGCAGGGTGAGAAAATTCCTTGAGATTTGGAGCCTGGAGAGGGTGGGATTTGGGGATGAGAGGGACCTCAGTGGGGTATAATGC
>NW_015197946.1:0-910 GCF_001447785.1 Gekko japonicus | reverse complement strand
CAGAAATGGCTTGGCCTCCTCCTCTTACAATGGTATACAACACAGGGGGCAGCAATGAAATGACAATATACAGAACAGTTGCTGCAAAGTGCACACAATTATAAGAATAATAGACAATAATTAAGCTATAATGCTGATGAGCTTCATGATGTTTTAATCTTTGTTCTTAACAGCAAGGCACCATCAAACAAAGGATGATGAAATCAAGATGAATGGACAGGACGAACTTCTCGAGTTACCATTCGTTTCGATGACTCTTATTCATACAGGTCTCAATTCTGTTTCCATGTACAATAAAATGACTGCTGGATATTCTTGAATTCAGACACCTTCTTCCAAAGCTCTTAGCTAACAAGTATAACCTTTCAATCGGACGAACAAGTTTGGCCCTAGATAACCTTTCAATCGGACAAACAAGTTTGGCCCTAGATAACCTAATCTGATCCCTTGCCCAGGAAAAAGGACATAGAGGGCTTTGGTAACCCTACTTGGGGTTCTCAGGGAAGGGTGAAAGTTGCCAGATGTTTTTGCCCTTGAAGCTGAAGCGAGCTTTTTTCAGTCTGATAATGAGAAGAAAGCAAATGGACGTTCCATGAAACTTTTACCGGTTACAGGTTGGTTTTAGACTCATCTATGAAAATTGACAACTGACCTGAAAAATAACAACCTTGGCTCCCCCTTTGCCTTTAGGAGCAACCTGATCTACAAGAGCCTGCAGATGGAGTTTTTCAAAGCACAGAGAGTGCAGACTCCATGCTGAGCAACCCTTCTACATGGTGAGCAAGACTTCATCTGCCAGATAAGCTACTATTAAAGGCTCAAAAGCTGAAGCAATAGGGGGGGGGGTTCCTGTCTTTGGGTCAGGATTACCTTGCTTGCAACATATGACACAGCATTCTTCTCCCCAAAG
>NW_015197945.1:0-916 GCF_001447785.1 Gekko japonicus | reverse complement strand
TTTTGTGATAACACTATCTACTCTCATATCTGCCCTCATATATTCTTCTTGAGTCCCTTTGTCTGCTGTTATCTCTATTTTTTAAATTTGCAATTGATTTTTAACCATTTTTTCACAGCCTGCCTCAATTTGCTTTTTCATTGATTGGCTAGTTTGACTTAGATCAAAAGAACTGTGGACAGACCTGTGCTCATGCAACAGCTGTTTCCCCTTCCTGTAACCCCCCCCCCAAGTACTCATTAATTTAGCAATCATCACCTATATCCTCAGGATTACAATGCCTATTACTAGAAACAAGTAAGGGACTGAGAGATTTGCGGGCCACTGCTGGGCCCAGTGGGGCTCTTGGGCTGTGTGACTGCCACTTGCCCCAGTGCGGCTCCCCAGTGCAGCTACTGCCACTTCTGGGCCCAGTGGCAGCCGTGCAGCCTGAGAGCCCTGTTGGGCCTGGCAGCAGCCACGCAGCCCAACTCCTGGGTTCTGCCACTGCTTCACGGCATGACCTGTGTGGTTCCCGGGCTGTGCAGCCACTGCTGGACCCAGTGTGGCTCCCGGCCTCCTTCAACTGCCTTTATTTTGGTGGGAATTTAAACCTCCTGTGCATTTCTTTAAACATTTCAATTTCTTCTGCACAACTAGGAGTCCCCCGCGTGTGCAGAAACATCTGTTTAGCTTCTGTGTGACCCTGATCCACGGAGTTTGATCTAGGGAATGAATGCAAACATGGATGCAATCAGTTCCACCCAATATCCATAACCTGATAAGCACCAACAAGAGGCCTGCAGGATTTGACTTGCCACGTAAAGTATGGAAGACGGCTAATAGAATATGAACAGGCTTTGGCAGTTGTGCAGACCTGTTGTTTAAATGGGGCAAAATTCAAATCACATGGCAACTTTTGCAGTAGTGACCTTTA
>NW_015197944.1:0-911 GCF_001447785.1 Gekko japonicus | reverse complement strand
CAGGAAACAAGAGTCAGTCCAGATCCCAAGCAAATGAAGGAGTGAACTTGTGCATATCTTCCTAGATTCACAGTGCAATCCTGAGCAGACTTAGAGAGTTTGAATCCCATTTACTTTAATGGATAGAGAAGGGTGTAACTCTGTTTAGGACTGCACTGTCAATTGCCTAACAACACTATTCTATTAAGAAACAAAATACTGGGCAGCCAAATTCCTAACCTGGCTGCATCCCTCTTTCATTATGAGCCTAAACTAACTCTACAGCTCTCAAGCCATATATATATTACACCCACATACTTCATATTAATAAATCCAAAATATTCACTCCACTTCAGTTTCATACCTGTAACCAATGTGGCCAGATTGAGAATACATACTAATTGATGCTAATTAATATAGAGATGTCATTAAACTTCTTTAACCAACCTAAGTGTAGGAGTCCAGTAGCACCTTAGAGACCAACAAAATTTATTCAAGCATACACTTTCATAAACCGGAGCTCACTAACAAAAACCTAGGCAGCTATAAAGTTGGTTAGTATTTAAGGGGCTATTGAACTCCTGCTTATTTTTACTGTAACAAACTAACAGGGATACCTCTCTCGTGGTTTGCATTTCGTTCTGCAAAGAGGAGCTGCTGGTATCCATTTCACATCCCCTGAGCACCAAGCATGTTATTTCCTCTTTACCTACTTTCTGCAGAGGAAACGCCACTCACTTTTCCTTGGCTGGAAACTCAGGAATATTAGTTCCTTTAAACATCCCCCCCTCGGACTGCGCAGGGTGGGGTCCTGCACCGGCTGCCACCGCCGGTTTGGGATTCACAGGCTGGCGCTCCCCCTCCGTCAGCTTCTTTCCCGAGCCGGGGAAGCCCACGCGCCCTCCCCCGGCTAGGGGGAACCGCTACCCGTG
>NW_015197943.1:0-1118 GCF_001447785.1 Gekko japonicus | reverse complement strand
AAAGAGGGCTTTGTGCCCAGAAAATAGGGCTAAACTGTAATAAATAGATTCCTAAAAAAGCTTGGGGTAAAGGATTAGGGACCGTAGATTGTACCACTGTATGTAGTTTGTACTATCTGTTGCTGTAAGTAGATTCCTACTGTATATATTTGTATTGTTTTAATGTGTCATGTTAATACTTTTGCTTTGCTTCAACATTGTTTCTGATCTCTGGTCATTTCCAGTTTTCTAGTCAAATCCTATTGCATTGTAGCCAGTTTGGTGTAGTGGTTAAGTGTGTGGACTCTAATCTGGGAGAACCGGGTTTGATTCCCCACTCCTCCACTTGAACCTGCTGATGTGACCTTGGGTCAGTCACAAGCTCTGGCACAGCTGTCCTTGAAAAAAGAGCAGTTTGTGTCAAAGTTCTCTCAGCCCCACCCACCTCACAGGGTGTCTGTTGTGGGGAGGGGAAGGGAAAGTAGTTTGTAAGCCGCTCTGAGACTCCAAGTGAAGGGCGGGGTATAAATCCAATCTCTTCTTCTTCTTCTTCTTCTATTGGATGTTCCATCCTGTTGATTCTGTTGAACTAATCTGTGTAATCCAACTTGACTCCCAGCATGAAAGGCAGTTTATAAATAAATAAATATGGTGAGATAAAAGACCAAGACCCTACAGACAATACTAACAAAGATAGAACAATGACCTGACTCAGTATAAGGCAGCTTCATGTATCTGTTTGTTTTCAGAAAAAAATGATCAGAAACAAATAGTGATTTATATTACACAATTTTATCTTGATGGCTAACAGGTTGCAAAATGGTTTATTTATGTACTGCCTTCAGTAAATATAAATGTATATGTATAAAATTGTATAATCTTTCTTGTGGCTGTGGGGGTCAGATAATATTTTTCTAATTAAAAATAGCACACAAGAGTATTTCATGAAACACCATTTCAAATATTGAATTATCTGATATTGCTGCAGCATAGATATCAGGCATGTTATCTCTCCTAACAGACATGATAGATTTCTTTTAACAAAACAGTGGAATACAGGTGAATAACAAAGTCTTCATCAATATAAAGAATAAAAGCAGATGCCACTGCCAGTATCTCTCCTTATATATAATTGTATT
>NW_015197942.1:0-909 GCF_001447785.1 Gekko japonicus | reverse complement strand
CACCTGAACTGAATTAAACCGGTTTCCCATGATGTCTGAAAAGAGCCTGCCACAATCTCCCTGTCGTTTCCTCCAGCTATCTCCATCACTGATGATCAACACAGGGAGAGGGACAGATGGTCCTGCTGCTGGCCCACCACATGCTCCTGAAGAGACCATGCCCTCAGTAATCTCCCAATGGTTCTTCAGGAACCTCAAGAGTTAGTTGGATAGAAGTCAACAAAACTCAGTTAGTATTTAACTCCTATGGATTTTATCAGGGCATAAGCGCACTTTAATGTGGCCTCGGTTCCTACAATTTCTGTAGAAATCATCTAAAGGTGGGAAGGTGACCGAGTTAAATTAGCTTCCCAACTGTAAAACTATACCTCCTACTTCCCAGGGGTCTGGCTGATGGGCTTCCCTCTTCAGGAGCAGTCCACCCCCCTGTCAGTTCTGCTGTTCTTCAGCTTCTTGTGAAGAACTTCCTGCTCTTCTCTCCACTTAGCTCGTTTGCTCCCTCTCTGTCCCAGAACCCCCCAGCCCCACAGGTGACGCTGCTAACATCTTCTAGGCCCCAGCCATTCTCCTCCAAAGCACCCCCAGAGTCTCCTTCTTGAACTATCTTCCTGAACTAGCCACGAGATTCGCAACTATACGTGGCTACCCGGAGCCCAAGTTTGTCCTGACAGAATGCCAAAGTTCAAATGCAGGCTGTCTCTCACACACATACCCCTCGACAATCGTTTGGTGCTGTGGGGAAGGGGGAGAGGGACTCCCCAAACATTTCCAGTCCACCGAACAACTTAGCCAAGTCACTTCTCCATCCATCAACAGACCGCTGGTTGCGACGAACTACTCCAACAGCTGCAGCAAGAAGAAGAAATATCGCACTCCCTGGACAGCCCTCCCAAACTTGACTATGTTGTT
>NW_015197941.1:0-964 GCF_001447785.1 Gekko japonicus | reverse complement strand
ATTGCCACTTTTTTAGTACCAAACAAAAGTGCGCCATCCAATTTTAAATCATGACCTTCCAACTTTAATATCCTTGAGTTTTCTAGTGTAATCCAATATTTCATCCATGTGAGGGCTGCAGCTTAATGATGTAATTGCCAATCTGGTAGTGCAAATCCTCCTCTTTCCTTTGAATCTTGAAGAGCTTTCAGCTTAATTCTGGGTCTTTTGCCTTGCCATATAAATTGTCTCACCAGTTTGACTAGTTCTTTAAAATATTGTTGATTTTTTATGATTGGAATTGTTTGAAAAAGGAAAATCAATCTTGGTAGGATATTTATCTTCACAGTCGCTATTCTTCCCATAAATGATAATTGCAAATGTTTCCAGTTATCTAAGTCTTTTTAAATTGTTAATAAGAGTTTCATATAATCATCATTAAACAGAGAACTACATCTGTTAGTTAGGATTATTCCTAAATATTTTATTTTCTTCTGGACTAGCTCTTGTCAGAACTATGGCTTGCCCAAGGTCATCCAGCAGCTGCAAGTGGAGGAGTGGGGAATCAAACCTGGTTCTCCCAGATTAGAGTCCGCGCACTTAACCACTACACTAAAGTAATTCTTTTTCACTGGAAGTGAAAGCAGCATGCAAAACAGAGGGGAGTTTCTGTTCCAGCATGGATTTGGTAAAACAACAGAGAGAAAAGCCAATGCAGAATCAGGATGAAATACGTAACAGGAGACTCCAGTCCTTATTGATCACTTGCCATTCCCAGTGGTCAGCCATTGAGGGGCACCCTTGGGAAGAGAATGCCTGGCCACACCCTATCGGTTAACATCCACTGATGTTCTCATCTTTCATGATTTTTTTACTTAGTCCTCTTTGAAACCTAATTTGGTGGAGTGCTCCAGAACTGAAAGGGCTTTGAAGCAGACCTGTAGCCAGGATCTTTCTTTAAATTTGGGGGGCCTTTAAATAAGTC
>NW_015197940.1:0-995 GCF_001447785.1 Gekko japonicus | reverse complement strand
TGTGTTTTATACATGTTGAAAGCCAATCTGAGCTCCATAAGGAAGGAAAACAGCTAATAAATGTTTTAAATAAACTCTTAGATAAATAAATGAATGAACAAATTCCCCCCCACAATTTTTATCCCACCCTCCCCACCACAGGCAGGCTCAGGGAGGCTTACAATAAGGGTTAAAAACACATTAAAACACAAACATGGCAAGAATGAACGAACGAACGAATGAATGAACATGACATTCAGGAAGTAGATAATTCAGTGCTTTCCTCAACTGTGCCCTCCCTATTTCTCCTTCACCCTTGTAAACATCATGGAGTCTATTACCTTAGCTAGAGCACTGGGGCAGTTCTGGCTCTTCATTTCCCAATCTAGCATGACCTCCACCCTGTTCCCCAGACCAATAAAGAGTCTCCAGGCCCCAAGGAGGAGATAATGGAGAGTTTAAAAAAATAAAATAGTCATATCCCGCCTTTCCCATGTGGCTCAAGGCAGTTAACAAAATAATAAACAATCTATATATCTAATTGCCAAGTGGCCCCCGGAGTGCGGATCGCTAAATCAGCGCTCCGGGGGCACTTGGGGGGGAGGGGAGGTTTGTGCACTCTTGGGGCAGTCCCCAGGGGTGCACAAAAATCTACTTTTAATGTCCTGGCCCCACTGGTGGACCTCCTGATGGCACTGGTATTTCTGGCCACTGTGTGACACAGAGTGTTGGATTGGATGGGCCTTTGGCCTGATCCAACATTGGCATCTCTTATGTTCTTATTTTCTTAATGAACGAATGAACGAATGAATGAATGAATGAATGAACGAACATGACATTCGGGAAGTAGATCATTCAGTGCTTTCCTCAACTGTGTCCTCCCTATTTCTCCTTCACCCTTGTAAACATCACGGAGTCTATTGCCTTAGCTAGAGCACTGGGGCAGTTCTGGGTCTTCATTTCCCAATCTGGCATGACCCCCACCCCGTTCCCCAGACCAATAAAGAGTCTCCAGG
>NW_015197939.1:0-1096 GCF_001447785.1 Gekko japonicus | reverse complement strand
CACAGCCATGCATTTGCAAATTGCAGATGTAGTAATTGCTTGTTTGGTGTAGTGGTTAAGCCAGTTTGGTGTAGTGGTTAAGTGTGCGGACTCTAATCTGGGAGAACCGGGTTTGATTCCCCACTCCTCCACTTGCACCTGGCTGGATGACCTTGGGCAAGCCATAACTCTGGCACAGCTGTTCTTGAAAAAGAGCAGTTTCTGTCAAGAGCTCTCTCAGCCCCACCTACCTCACAGGGTGCCTGTTGTGGGGAGGGGAAGGGAAAGGAGTTTGTAAGCCGCTCTGAGACACCTTTGGGTAGTGAAGGGCGGGGTATAAATCCAATCTCTTCTTCTTCTTGTTGGTGTGGTGGGGCGTTTTGCTCAATGTTTTTAATTTTGTGATTCAACTTTTGTTATTGGTTGTTGTTTAAATATTGTAATTTTCTGGTTGGTTTTTAAATATATTTCTTATGACTGTACTGCTGTGTGCCTCAAGGAATGCCAAATCTGTTAACTAAAAAAAGAAACCGACTGCAAAAAGCTAATCGCGGTGATTTAAAATTGCTGCTGACAAAAATAGAGCCAAACACTAATGAATTGATAGCAGTGCACCAGGTTCATCCTTCTCATTAGGATTATTTTTAATGTCATTTGTGATTTTTATTTTAATATTATCCTTTGTTATCTTAATTTTATGTGTGTATGCAAATGTTACTATTGTTGATTTTATAAAATACTTTTGTGATTTTGAGCTTCAAAATGTCTTATTTACACCATCTTTCTTTACTGTGTGCAAATTTGTTACTGCATCTTTTTGTCCACTTCATCTTTTTTTTTGGCCCCCCGGAGGGGATTTTTTATTGCATTTTTTATATACTACAAACTACAACGAAAAATTGGGAAGGGGTAACTACATCTAGGGAGAAAGGAAAGGAAACCACAACTAACTAAACCCCCAAGCATAGGAGATCATCACAACAGCTTGTACAAATGTTAAATTGCTAATATTACTTTGAACATAGTCGGCTATGCTAATTTTTTTATCTTTTTATCCAAAGTTTTAACCATTCAAGAGAACCCCGAGAACATCCCACAATAAAACTAAAGTTTAAAG
>NW_015197938.1:0-930 GCF_001447785.1 Gekko japonicus | reverse complement strand
GTTTTTTATATTTGCAATATGATTAAAGACTTTGCGCTTTAATATCGTTTTAGCTCTTGGAAATGAACAATATTTCCATCAGTCTTCTATTCTCCTTTTTTTCTTTCTTTTTAAAAAATCTCTTTGGTTACCTGGTTTGTTCTGGGTTGAAATCCTGCCCCCCCCCTCGTTTGCTTTAACAAAATTCTATAACCAAATAACCAAATTCAGTAACCAATAGCCAAAAAACTCTTGTTAGGCGTGGGAATCAAAGCTATGTATTTGCAAAATTCAGTAACATGCCATAAAGAGCATCAGTGGGCTGCAGAGGGGCCGTGGCTCAGTGGTAGAGCATCTGCTTGGTGTGCAGAAGGTCCCAGGTTCAGTCCCCGGCATCTCCCGTTAAAGGACCAGGCAGTAGGTGATGGGAAAGGCCTCTGCCTGAGACCTTGGAGAGACAGGGGCTGTGGCTCAGTGGTAGAGCCTCTGCTTGGCAGGCCAAAGGTCCCAGGTTCAATCCCCGGCATCTCCAGTTAAAAAGGACCAGGCAGTAGGTGATGGGAAAGGCCTCTGCCTGAGACCTTGGAGAGACACAGACAGGGGCTGTGGCTCAGTGGTAGAGCATCTGCTTTGCATGCAGAAGGTCCCAGGTTCAATCCCCGACATCTCCAGTTAAAAGGACCAGGCAACAGGAAAAATGGAGAATCTGGGGAGCTGGCTGCCAGTCAGAGTGGACAATACTGACTTTGATGGACCAGGAGTCTGATTCAGTATAAGGCAGCTTCATGTGTCCGCGTGAATTATTTGACTTGCGGGTTTTTTTGTCCTACCCTTCCTCAAATTGCTCCAGGCAGCCGTTTTATCCTCACAATAACCCAGTGAAGGGAGATTAGGCAGAGAGAGGCTGACCCAAGGTCACCAAGTGAGATCGGTGGCAAAATGAACATAAGA
>NW_015197937.1:0-955 GCF_001447785.1 Gekko japonicus | reverse complement strand
AGGGTTCCCTCTCACCCCTGGACTGGGCTTAGTAGATTTAATCCTGTACAGAGGCCACCAAGGAAGTCCAGGGTTGCTATGCAAAGGCAGGCAACCCACCTCTGTCCATCTCTTGCCTCGAAAACACTACAGGGTCACCATAAGTCAGCTGCAACTTGATGGCACTTTCCACTACGACCAGGGAACAGAGGGGTTGTAACACTGTTAGAAGGCCGCGGTGGCTCAGCGGTTAGGACGCTGAGCTGTAGCCGGGAAGGTCTGTAGTTCGGCAGTTTGAGACCCAAGTGCCGCATGACAGGGTGAGCTCCCATCTCTGGCCCCAGCTCCTGCCAACCTAGCAGTTCTAAAGCAAGAAATTGCAAGTAGATAAATAGGTACTGCTTCGGTGGGAAGGTAACAGCGCTCCATGTGCCTCAGCATCTAGTCACACCGACCACGTGACTGCAGAAAACGTCTTCGGACAGCGCTGGCTCTTTGGCTTGGAAACGGAGATGAGTACTGCCCCCTAGAGTCGGATTTGACTAGCTTCTGAGCAGCAATGACAAACCTTTAACTCTGTTAAGGTTTGTGCCGTTAATGAAATCCAGATGCTCAGAAGGAGCTACCAGACCCAATCCTTCTCTCCCTTCCCGGGTCCTGCGGTTCACCCGGAAAATTATCTCTGAACGTCAGGAGAGCTTCGGAAATAAAATGCACCAGAGCGGGGGGAGGGGGGAAGCCGCCAAGAGAAAAGGGGGAGATAATCAGTTTTAACCTGATTCCCAGTCGTCCCTGCAGCGCCCCAGAATGTGTAATAACTAGACAAGAAAATGGGTTTCTACAATGGGAAAAATGACCTGGATAGAATATGGTTATCCTTCAGCGATAAGTTAGTCCAAAAATTATATAACTTATTAATGATTGATTTTTTGGAAGGACAGGAAATTAAGAAAACAATGCTTGCATGGTCAAAAGA
>NW_015197936.1:0-962 GCF_001447785.1 Gekko japonicus | reverse complement strand
TCCCTCCCTTTTACTGCTCTTTGGAAAGTAAGACGAATAGGTGATGTGTGGGTACAGAGATCAGGCGTCAAGCATTCAAAATATAAGAAAGTTTAATAAGCAAATAAGAAAACTACACCTGGTTTGTAAAACATCAGGATGAGCAAAGATAACAAGAAATGCAGTCCTCTAAACCCTAAACTCAATCTATATGTACCCTAATTATGTTGCTGCTAGGATAGGTTAGTAATTATGGAAGTTGCAGCATTTAAAAGTCAATCATTACCATAATTATCAGAGCTGGGAGTTTTCCTGTTCTCCCTCAACCTTGTTAAGATGGTAGTTCCGCTCTATTCTGCTAAGGTCAGGCCTCACTTGGAGTACTGTGTCCAGTTTTGGGCACCACATTTTAGGGAGGATGTTGACAAGCTCGAGCGTGTCCAGAAGAGGGTAACCAGGATGGTGAGAGGGTTGGAATCCAAGTCTTATGAGGAAAGGCTGAAAGAGTTGGATATGTTTAGCCTGGGAAAGAGAAGGCTTAGAGGGGACGTGATTGCAGTCTTCAAATATTTGAAGGGCTGTCATGTAGAAGATGGAGCAGATCTATTCTCTCTTGCTCTGGATTGCAAGACTAGATCTAAAGGGTGGAAATTACAAGGGAGTCATTACTGGCTAAATATCAGGAGTAACTTCCTAACTGTAAGAGTGGTTGAGCAGTGGAACAGTCTGCCTCGGGAGGTGGTGGATGCTCCTTCACTGGATGTTTTCAAATGGAGGCTGGATGACCATCTTTCGGGTATGTTGTAGGGCTGTCTTTCGGCTATACTATTGCAGAGTGCAGGGGGTTGGACTAGATGACCTGCAAGGTCCCTTCCAACTCTATGATTCTATGATCCCACAAGATAGAGCCTAAGTGAAGACTTACACTTGGATTGTGCCCATCTGAGTAAGATTAACTAGGAAAAGAGTGTATCCTGAAAATT
>NW_015197935.1:0-918 GCF_001447785.1 Gekko japonicus | reverse complement strand
TCCTCCTCCTCATTCTCAGCTCTACCCTGTCTAGGCTTGATCTTGTAGTCTCCAGCTGCAATTACGAGGCTGGGAATGCAACGGCTTTTTACTTGCATGCTAGCTTTGCCGCAATTGTAACCATTGGCTTCTGCTCATTGGGGGGGATGTTTGATTTCACTATAAATCAGAGACCCTTATACTGAAGGTTGTTCCTGACACAAGCTGTATACGTGATCCTTAGTACTGGATCCATCAATAAACACTTATCTTCTTATGAAGCCTTGTGTGGTGTGACCTGACTAACGACCCTGACATAAATGAACTTGCAACATATCTTTATTGACTCTTCGTTATTTTTGTCACGGATTCTGTTGTTCCTACCGTGATCTCTCATTTTTGACTCCCACCTGGAGGTTGGCAAACCCACTGTTAACATGTTTAGAGTGGACGCATGCACATCTATAGAGAGAGATCAAGATGGGTAGCCGTGTGAGTCTGTCCGTAGCAGCAGAAAAGAGCAAGAAGTGAGCAGTGACTCACAAAAGCTTAACCCCTGCCACAAATTTTGTTTGTCTTGAAGAGGCTCCTAGACTCTTGCGCTTTTCTACACGTACATCCGTTCGTAAGAAAGAGGCAATGTGCACTCACATGACCAATGAAACGGGAGAGCAATCCCTGATTAAACCTGGTCCTTGTCTGACAGCTTCAGCTGCACATGTGTTGCATGTAATATGAGAGTTACTCAACGCACATATTTTTTAAAGAAATCAAGTGTATACTCTAGCTCTGTGCAGAAGACCCATTCACATGTTAACTCGCAGTGCAGGAGCTACAGTGGGCATGAGCATGCAGGCCGTACCCCATCTGTTTGCCCAGTTCCCAGAAGATGCTCAGAGCATGTTGAATGCCACAGTCAGATGGAGGGCAGACCACAGA
>NW_015197934.1:0-906 GCF_001447785.1 Gekko japonicus | reverse complement strand
CAGAGCAGCGCTCACAAGCGTGCTCCTCGGCCAAGCAAAAGGCGAAGACTGGCTCAAGAAGGTGAGACCGGCAGGAGAGGACTCCATCCCTGCCCTTTTTAAACCCCGGATGCAGCTAATTGCCACCAGAATAGTCAGGTTTGATACAGGACTGGACTCTCATATTTATTACATCAATGAATTAAAGGTACTTCCCGCATGAAATTGATTACTTTGGCAGATTTGGCTTCTCCCGCCATTGCAGCATTATTATTACCTCTCTTCTGTTCAGCTGATAAACAGCGGTTGTTGCTTTGCTTTCCCATCTGGAGATCCACCACTGTCTCCTGCTCCATTACTGCTTCAGCTCAAATGTCTCCGCCTCCATATCTTTTGCACAGTCACTTTAAGGGCACCCAGAATACTATCTTATATTGAGACATTGTTTTAAAAGGCTAAGTTTCTTCACAAAATAGTAACCCATTATAAGCAGCCAGAGTTATGTCTGCTTGTTATTACATTTTTGAGTTATGCTTTATTGTAGCAGAGATTTATTTATTGGCAACAGCTCCCAGGGGGTGTGAAGAAATGCATTTTCTCCTGGAAGACTGGCAAAGAGCACATCCTCCACTTCACCTTTTAACAGTTCCCCCCTCCCGGGCTGTGAACAAGCAGGGGGGTTGGTGCCATAGCTTTCCAGCTTACTTATATACATATGCTAATGGATCTAATTAGAGACAATGGGGTGGGTCAAGCCCTTTCCCCTTCTTCTTCAAGGGAATAGAGGTTTGGAGGTATGAGAATGCTAGCAAGACTCCAGGAAATAGATTCTTGGAGATTGCCAGGAGGTGCCTCTTTGACCTGGGCTGGCCAGGTCAGTGGTGAGGGGGGTGGAGTACCAGAGATGATAAAACTTTCTTGTAAGAG
>NW_015197933.1:0-1041 GCF_001447785.1 Gekko japonicus | reverse complement strand
GGTATAAATCCAATCTCCTCTTCTCTCTTGTCTTCTCTCTCTTCGGTCTGGTCCGGTCCGCTGCTCGGTTAGTTTGAGTAGCTGCTTCTCTGTTAAATTACCAGTCTGGGTGGAATGAAGAGGGGAAAATAGATCTGTGAAGTCTAGGCTTTGGGGTCTTTTTGACTGGTGTTAATTAAAAGCCGTGGCTCTTCGAACGGTCTTCTGGTGGTTAAAGACATGCCGTCAACTAGGACAAATATTCCAGGAAAGAGAAAGAACAGCAGGGTTGCCTCTGAATCATTTAATACTCGAATCTCTGCAAAACTTGACATCTAATTGTTTCTCCTTTGACCGTAGTCGCTGTTAGGAAAGATTAAAAAAAAAAATTAGGGAGTCTTCTACCTAACAGTCTCCCTCCCCACTCTAGCCAATTATATTTTGAAATAAAGGGATTCAAGACTGCCATCTCCTACCCGCAGTTTGAATTAGTGCAACCTACTCTTCCACCACAGGGATCTATGCCGCGTTCTGCCCCATGTGTAAGAGAGGCCTTCTGTCCCTCATTCTTGACAGCCAGTTTGGTGTAGTGGTTAGGAGCGTGGACTCTCATCTGGGAGGGCACGGTTTGATTCCCCACTCGTCCACATGCAGCTGCTGGTGTGACCTTGTGTCAGTCCAAAGTTCTAGAGGTGTTCTCTCAAGAGCAGTCCTCGAAAGAGCTCTCTCAGCTTCACCCACCTCACAGGGTGTCTGTTGTGGGGAGGGGAAGGGCAGGGGATTGTAAACCGCTCTGAGACTCCTTCGGGTAGTGAAGGGCGGGGTATAAATCCAATCTCCTCTTCTTCTTCTCTTCTAACTAAATTTCTTGTTTCACCCCTTCTGTATAGGAAATAGGGTTGCCATTTCCCCACCACAGACAGAGGAACCCCCACTGGCCATTCCCCGGCTGCTGGTGGTGCTCAGTGTTGCGGCAGGGGGAAAAATGGTGAGGGAAAAACAACAATGTTATTTCTCTGGCCAAAAAAATAATTAGTAATGTCACTGCACTGCATGACACTC
>NW_015197932.1:0-885 GCF_001447785.1 Gekko japonicus | reverse complement strand
AACACTGCTGTACCACCTCGATCCAGATGGCATCACCCAAAAAACCCTGCAACTGGTTCACCACCGCCCTTTCAATTAATTTGCCCAAATAGGGCAAATTGGATACCGGCTGGTAATTAGCCAATTCAGCCAGATCCGATGATGGCTTTTTTAGGAGAGGGTGAACCACTGCCTCCTTTAGGGCACTAGGGAACAGTCCCTCAATGAGAGACTTGTTGACAATCTCCCTTAGTGCTCCTCGCAACCCATCATGGCCAGCTTTAATTAACCATGATGGGCACGAATCCAGGCTGCAGGTGGTTGGGCAAACTGATAAGAGTAATTTGTCGACCTCTTCTAGGCTGAGCAGACCAAAATAATCCAGAACTTCACCAGAAGACATGCAAGGAGCCTCGGGTTCCATTACTGTCTCAACTGTGGCGGGAAGGTCGTGGCGGAGTGACAAGACTTTATCTGCGAAATAGCTCGCAAAAGCCTCACAGCTGATTTCTAATTCCTTATCATTTAGTCTGCTCTGTGGCAGAATAGTAAGAGACTGAATTGTTCTAAATAATTGGGCTGGGTGAGAGCTCGCAGATGCAATCATGGCCGCATAGTAATCTTTCTTCGTGGCCTTGGTTGCCATCTCATAGGATCTCATAAACATCCTATAGGATGCTCTTGACTCTTTGTCCCGAGCGCATCGCCACTGTCTCTCTTGTCATCTAAGCTCCTGCTTCATCAACCTCAGCTCCTGTGTATACCACGGAGCGATTTTATCATTGATTAAACAGGAATCACACCCAACCATATAAAATATGAATCAACCATTACCAAGCACGTGTTGCCATGGAGTAGACCAGCAAAATCAATGTGAAGCCATATTTATTTATTTATTTATTTATT
>NW_015197931.1:0-1070 GCF_001447785.1 Gekko japonicus | reverse complement strand
GAGATGCAGTCCAGCTATCCTTACTGACTATCTGGTAAATGTAAGCTAAAGGTTTCCCTTGCTCGAAAGACAGTTGAATCCGACTCTAGGGGGCAGTGCTCATCTCCATTTCCAAGCTGAAGAGCCAGCACTGTCCAAAAACTTCTCTGTGGTCATCTGGCCGGCATGACTAAATGCCAAAGCACACAGGATGCTGTTACCTTCCCACGGAAGCGGTACCTATTTATCTACTTGCAATTTCTTGCTTCTGAACTGCTAGGTTGGCAGGAACTGGTTGTTGTTGTTCAGTCGCACAGTCGAGTCCGACTCTTCGCGACCCCATGGACCAGCTCCCGCCAGGCCCTCCTGTCTTCCGCTGTCCTCTGAAGTTGGCTCAATTTCATGTTCGTTGGAACTGGTACCCTTCCCTAATTAATCGCTGTCCCTATTTTTTAATTGGGGTATGTGTCTTGCTAAAATTCTGTTAGAGTGAGTTGCTAGAGGTGTCATTCTGCAGGGTTCATCTCTCTCTTTCAGAATTATTGCAAACTAAATCTCTAAGTGAGGAATGAATATACCATCTTAAAAGTCAATGCATGTGCATGAACACTGAGGACTCAGCTATTTCCCCAGCCTGGAATGACCCCAAAGAACTATTATTTGTCCTCTTGGGGAAAACTCTGCAGGGCTGTTTAAGAGCCACCAGTTTGGTGTAGTGGTTAGGAGCACAGACTCTAATCTGGGAGAACCAGGTTTGATTCTCCACTCCTCCACATGTAGCTGCTGGTGTGACCTTGGGTCAGTTACAAGTTCTTTCAGAGCAGTTCTTTCATGAGCAGTTCTCAAAAGAGCTCTCTCAGGCCCACCTACCACACAGGGTGTCTGTTGTGGGGAGGGGAATGGAAAGGAGATTGTAAACCTCTCTCCTTCGGGTAGTGAAGGGTGGGGTATAAATCCAATCTCCTCCTCTTCTGTGTTCACTCCAGCTGGGCAAATAGCAGCTCCCAGGGAGCACTTTAGGTCAGAAAAAGGCAGAGGCTTAAACTCTCCTTCCTCTCATACTTTGGTCTTAATTGGAATCTGTCATCCAC
>NW_015197930.1:0-915 GCF_001447785.1 Gekko japonicus | reverse complement strand
GCAAGGGAAACCTTTACCTTTTTTTAGGTGCCTTTTCTAGCGAGTCCTGTAACAGTAAGAAAATGACTCTCATTTTCTTAGGGCATTTGAATTTTGTAAGTAGGGCTGTAGCACTGGGAAAGGTTCTCCTGTGGCACATGGCAGACTCCACTAAGAACATAAAATGTGTGCATCATAAAATCAGGGTTTCAGGCCTGATAAAGGCAGATGGCCATGTCTGGTTATAATTCTTAGAGAATTTTAATGGCCTGTCATTCTGGAGAAAGCACTGGCTTGTGGGGCTGGATTTTCAGATGCTATCGAATGCTGCTGCCCCTCAATGTTTTAGTGTATACTCTAAGGGCCATTGATACACACAGCACTGGCTATTTAGCTGGGAGTATGAAGGCGTGCTGAAGGACCTTACATTTCTGGAAATGTTCCCAATAGTACTGGCAGTGGATATTTGGGCATGGAGACCCTGAAAGATTCAGCTGTATTGAGTGTGACAATAGTGCTGGGTTGCCAGTAGTTAATCAACAGATTCCAAGGAACCTTACAGTGATGTGGCAGCTTAGGGTGTTTGTTTTTATGGTGTTTGCAATTTAATATATTTAAAACCAGACATATTCCAGTTTCAGACAATGGCATTGCTGATGCTGTCTTGATTCCAGGACTATTGTTTCCATGATTTGGAAACTGAGCTCATGCAGTGATGGCATCATTGGCTCCTGGCAGAAACAATGTAAGGAGTTCACTGATTTTAGGGCTAGAGCAGGTGTGGCCATTACCATTTGCCCATGTGCTGCAGTTTGTAGTATTGTTGAACGAAAAGAGACTTGCATGGGGAAAGGGACCGTGAAGGGTTACTTTATTATATATTTACAAAAATTGTAACCCATGTTTCTTTGCAAAAATTGTAACCCATGTTTCTGC
>NW_015197929.1:0-910 GCF_001447785.1 Gekko japonicus | reverse complement strand
AAATCTTTTAATTTGGAGGTGTCAGGAACTGAACCCAGGACCATTAGACATCAGTTTGGATGCAGAAGGCAAGAATTTGGAGCCTTTCTGCATTTAGCGCAGGTGTTCATGGAAATGGCCCTTCCGCAGAGAGAGAGAGAGAACTGCCAGTCCGATCCACAGGTCTATCTAGTTCAAGGCAGTCCGCTCTGATTGGTCTCAGCAGAGAAAAGTCTTTCCCGACAACCACTACCTGTAATCATGAAGCTGAGGATGCTGAGGATGGAACCTGGGACCTTCTGCACGCCAAGCAGATGCTCTACTACTACGCCACACCCCCTCCATAAAAGTGAACCTGCCTTTTACTGAGGTAGACCCTTAGAAGGGCTGTGGTTTAGTGGCAGAGCATCTGCTTGGCATGCAGAAGGTCCTGGGTTCATTCCCTGGCGTCTCCAGTTAAATGATGTGGCAGGAGGTGATGTGAAAGCCCTCTGCCTGAGACCGTGGAGAGCCATTGCCAGTCTGAGTAGACAATACTGACTTTGATGGACCGAGGGTCTAATTCTGTATAAGGCAGTTTCAGGTGTTCATGTCTGGTCTACCTCTTTCAACTAGAGATGCCGGGGATTGAACCTGGAACCTTCTGCATGCCAAGCAGAGGCTCTACCATTGAGCTACGGTCCTTCTCCAAATTTCAGAACTATTAAATTCAGGATTCACACAGAATGGTCTTAGCTGGACACTTGTTCCATCCCACCCAGCTGTTTGACTCCGACTAGTTCTCGGGCCAAGAAAGGCCTTTCCAAACACCTGCTGCCTGGGATCCCACAACTAGAGAGGCCAGGTATCAAACTGAGGAGCTGAGTCAGGGCCCTTCCCCAAAGAAGAACCCTTACAGAAACGGGTCCAGCGGAAACCAGAGAAAGAAGCA
>NW_015197928.1:0-921 GCF_001447785.1 Gekko japonicus | reverse complement strand
ACACAAGGACTTTGTAACATGTAAAGAGGTCACTTAGAGGAGGTAGGCTCCCTTCAGCAGAAGAATATAGCAAACTTCAAATTGGTTTTAACAGAGCAGATGTGTAGCCAATACATTTAACCCTTGTTTATATGAAAAAAGATTAAATGTTGCTTTGATTGATCTGTATAATGGGTTGGATCCAACCATCCTCCAATGTTCCTTTCCTCTGGTCTAAGGTGCCTTTGTCAGCTAAGGCTGCCATGGGATGGAATGTGTGGGTTGCTCTTCTTGTCTCCCTCCTCCCTCCTTCCTTTCCCCCTTCTCCCTTTGGCTGTGTGCTGTTATCTGTCCAGTGTCATTGAAGGTTTTACTCTGCCTGCTCCTAGCTTCCCGCTGGGAATATAACCATTGCTTTTTGCCCGCGTCTTCAGGTGCTTGCCTATTGGCTTTACTGTAT
This sequence comes from Gekko japonicus, assembly GCF_001447785.1. Lineage (NCBI taxonomy): Eukaryota > Metazoa > Chordata > Lepidosauria > Squamata > Gekkonidae > Gekko > Gekko japonicus. The sequence continues at coordinate 482 of NW_015197928.1, read as the reverse complement.
CAGGGGGTCATGTATGAAGGGGATATATTTGAAGGTTCAGCCCGTGTCTTCAGGTGCTTGCCTATTGGCTTTACTGTATCAGGGGGTCATGTATGAAGGGGATATATTTGAAGGTTCAAATCATTAGCCCGCCATTCCTGACACAAGTGTTCATGGTGTCCCGAGTACTAGCTCTCAATAAACTGAAACTTTTGAAGGAACATTGCTGAGTGTCTTGACTGGGAAGCCTGACAGAGTGTCAGGAATCTACCATTGCCTCTACCCGTACCTCTCTCGAAGATGAGCGGAGAAGAGGAGCCAAAGGTGCCGGTTACTACTGATGTCCCAGTACCCACCACCACCCCACCGGTGACCACTCCAGTCACTACCACTCCCCCGGTCACCATTCCCCTGACACTGGTGCCGGTGTTGGGGCCTGAAGGAGGAGCAGTTCCTCGGCTGTTTGGATACGTGGTAAAGCCTAAACAATGGGGCCTGTTCAA
>NW_015197927.1:0-950 GCF_001447785.1 Gekko japonicus | reverse complement strand
TTTCTGTAGTTTCTGGAATGTTCCTGCAGAGGCGCAAATCCAGTTGTGCAAAGATGTCCTGTGCAGAAATCAAAATTTCTTCCTGTTCTGATGTAAGCCTATTCTATAAATGAGATAATGTGTGAACGTGAATAACATTCGTCCTGGGTGTAGTGATCACCACAGGAAAAAGAATCCACAGTTAATAAACATGTCACACACAAAAAAAAAAAATAGAAAAGGTCAAGGGTCCAGTACCACCTTAAAGATTAACAAAATTCGTGTCAGGGTAGGAGCTCTTAGAAGTCACAGGTCACTTCAGATACCTAAATCCTACCAGACCCCAACCAGGTGGGCTAGAAACTTTTAAAACGATTTTAGCATGCTGAACTCTTTACCTCACACCAAATTCTGTGATTCTTTACACCTGTACTGACTTTATCCATTTACTCCATCATTAAATTTTGTAGTGTATTCAAAGCTGCCTAGAATGCATGATATGTTGTGAAACAGCTAATTGAAGTGTAATGTTAAGCTTCGTCCTGGGCTAGGATCCAAATCCATCCAATCGTGTTACTAGCCCAGGAAGCACCTAACCAATCACCTTCTAGCAAGCTCCCTGAGCGGGAACATCCGTGATTGGTCCTTATGTGAACAACCTTATTGGTTGGTATTTGTACAGTGGGTGTGGCTACATTAGCCGGGAGAGTTTAAAAGCAGGACAGCTGCAATGTGAAAGCTGTTCTGGCTATCAGATGTTGATCCGTGTTGGAGTTGTGTTCGAGTTGAAGAATAAAGTCGTGTTCTTGCTGAATCACTCTCCGACTGCTTTGTTAAGCAAGCGACTTAACAAATTTATAATTCGCCTTTTCCTAGGGTTGCCAAACTCCGGGTAGTAGCTGGAAATCTCCTGGGATTTCAACTGATCTCCAGAGAAGAAGAGATAAAGATCAGTTCCCCTGGGGGAAATG
>NW_015197926.1:0-936 GCF_001447785.1 Gekko japonicus | reverse complement strand
GTTTCAGCCCATCCGCCTTCGAAAAGGGCAAGGCAAAGCCCCCAAAGGTGCCTCTGAGCAGCACTGGGGTAGCCACACCGTCACAGCTGTTGCGGCCATCATCAGAGCCATCATTGGCCACAGGAGCGATTGACGTTGATGCTGCCTCGGCGTCGATGGACCGTTGGACCTCTCCTCCAACCGCTTCAATGTTGAGATGTTCACGATCGATTCGACGTCGTTCTCCGTGCGCTCCACGTCGACACACTTCGACGTCGAGCCCAGAAGGGTGTCATCGACGTCAAGCTTCGTTAACCATGGAGGCGTTCGACATTGATGCTGCCTCGACGTCAACGGAACTTCGAGCCTCTCCTCCTATGATTCGACGTTGCTCTCCGAGGGCTCAACATCGACACGCTTCAACGTCGAGCCCAGAAGGGTGTTATCGACGTCAGACATCATTGGCCATGACGGCGATCGATGTAGATGCTACTTCGACGTCGGTGGGCCGTCAAACCTCTCCGTCACCCACTTCGCCGTCGAACCGTTCGCAGTCAATTAGACGTCGATCTCCGAGCGATCGACGTCGACACGCCTCGACGTCAGGCTCGGACGAGTATCATCAAGTATACTCCCCAGATCTACCTTCAAGGCAGGAGCCGGACGTCATCAGCCGTCAGTCATCTCGCGAATCCTCTGGGTCTTGCTCTTCCGGCAGCAGGAGAGGAGGGACCACTCCAGGGCATTATCTTCCTGATTGGGGGAACGCGCCCCCAGGGGTTTTACCACCTTGGTACCCTGCTCCTTTTGCATCGCACAATCCTCCTGCCCTAACTCATGCCACAGGTCAAGCTAGCTCTCCATCTGTCACGTGTCCCAGGTCCCCGGGAGGACAGGACGAGGCTTTGCAACCAGAGCTGCTACATTATAAACAGGCCTCTAGCATCGACACTGACT
>NW_015197925.1:0-1069 GCF_001447785.1 Gekko japonicus | reverse complement strand
CCCCACCTGGGACTCCTAGATTCTATTGCCTTGTTCCTCAGCTCCTTTAGCCTTTCTGAAATACCTTGCTGTATCAAGAGGGATGGGGTGAGGGTGGGGTATGCTTACGTGAAGAAGATCACAGTTAGAGAGCAGAAGAGGGTGTGGAGGAGGAAATTCTTGGAAGGGTTAGGGGTTGAGGCTGGAGGAACTTGTGTAGTGCCGCAATTGCACAGATGGTCTCAGTGGGCGGCGCGTGTCCGATAAGAAAGCTGTTTGGTCTTTGGCGGCATGAGTCAGTGAATTGATGTCAGGGGATGGGCTGTGAACAATGCTGTGCTGATGCTCTGGCTTTCTAGATGTGGAGATAAGGGAGCGACCTGTGCTGCGGACTGCCAGTCCGGGTGATTCCAGCAGAGGGGTGTAGTGTATGGGGTGTTCTTCTGCTGAGCCTCTCGGTCTGCACGTAATATATTTAGAGGGCTTTGACGTGCTTCGCTCAGTGTATGGGTGCAAAAGTCTTGTCAAGGATTGAGAGAAGCTCCGTACCCGACTCACGTACTTGAGTGTCTGTACCGAAGAAATACGTACTACATTGTTCCTAAAGGCTGCGATCACACCCACTGAATAATCCACATTCAATCCGCTTTCAGTGCACTTTCCAACTGGATTTTACTGTGTGAACTGGCCAAAACCCAGTTGGAAAGTGGATTGAAAGTGGGTTAGTTAGTGTGTGTGATCACAGCCAAAGAGTACCTGTGTGCATAAATGCCCTAGAAGCTATGATGGGCAGGGCTATTTTTGGGCAGGAACGCACAGGAACGGAGTTCCCGGCTGGCTCCCGAGTTGGCCACGCCCAGCAGGAACTCATTAGCATAATAGGCCAGACTCAACAGCAGAAATTCATTAGGACCGGCTACAATTAGGGGTGTGTGGCCTAACATGCAAAAAGCCCTGGGTTTTGACAACAAACAAGGTAAAGAGAATAAGAAGCAATAGGTGGGTGTGGCTGGATGACCACACTTCTGGTAACATGAGGGTGTGGCCTAATAGGCAAATATGCTGTGCTGTCAGGCTGTGGCCTAATATG
>NW_015197924.1:0-921 GCF_001447785.1 Gekko japonicus | reverse complement strand
TATGGTTTACAGTAGTAAATACAGCTCAGACCTTAGTGAACAATTATATCAGTAGATTAAAATCCAAACTAAATTCAGACACAATAAAATAATTAGATGGTAAAATAGTAACATGATAGCAGTAGTTAGCAGAACCATCACAATAAATAAATCACAAAGCAACACAAATAGTAAGGTGGCAATGAAACAACATCAGTAACAGTTAGCAAACTTAAATCAGAAGTACCATTAATAGTCATGTACAGGAGCCATGTCTCAAAATAAACACTACATCTTAACACGGTGCCAGGTATAGGGTAGTAGGAAGGGCATTTCTTAACAAAACGAGGCCCTGTCTTAGACAGCATTGCAATTTGAAGGCTGCAAGAGAGTTTTGTACAATGGTTACACCACTTACCCTGGTCCTCCAGTGGGGTCACTGACTCAGAGTTTTCTCTCCTGCACAATTTGAAGCCTGCTTGCTATAAGGTAAAGTGTGTTGTTGAGTGTGTTGTTGAGTCACAACTGACTTATGGCGACCCTATGAAATTCAGTCTCACATCCCAATACCAACTGACCCTGCTTAGCTTCCAGCTCTAATGAGATCAGTCTAGTCTGGGCTGTTAAGGCTACTTCTGCTTGCTGTAGCACTGAGGGGAAAGGAACATTCGACCAGCTGGTCAGGAGGTGCTACTACACTCTGTCTGAGTCCTCAGAGGCACAGACATTCTCCATCTTGTGACCTTTACCTGTATAAATGAAGCCTGGCTCTCCCTCTCAGGAGCTTCAAGATGCTTGTTAACTGAGTAGGAAAAGATGGCCTAGCTTGCCCCTGTGTCTTTAAGGGCAGTTTGTTATGCAGACGTTATAAAGTGAGGCTTTGTATTCCTTGCTTGTGTCAAAATTTGGCAATCCTGGGAACAGTGATCATAATGTTGTTGA
>NW_015197923.1:0-931 GCF_001447785.1 Gekko japonicus | reverse complement strand
TCACATTAACAGTTCCAACTAAATCCATAGATAACCAATAGAAAGTCCAACTGACGAGCGCCTAGGTTTCAGCCCGTTTCATTAGTCATCTTCCTCAAAGTCGAATCAACTCCAAATATGTTATGTCATTCTCAGTATGGAACTAATTACAAAAAAAATATATCTCACATTGGATCACAAAGCTGTAGGAACCGTATCAACAACCATAGAATCTTCTAAATGTGTAACTTATCCAATCTCTAAATGTAAATTCAAACAGAGAATAGCCAATCTCATTGCTAAAGATTACTTGGCTGAGCTGATTGACAACACCAGGGGTGATTATGCGCTTATGCAAACATCGCTACCTGATCTCCCCCCCCCCCAAAAAAGGAGGTGAAAATGGAAGGGACGGTTCAGACTCCCAAATGTCTTGACTTCGCAAGCGGGGAGTTCAGACAGCTGGAAACGCGGAGTGGAAGCGCTGGCATCTGTCAGTATTGGACTTTCCCCAGTGCCTGATTACTCCACTTCCAAAGCGAGGCAAAGTGCGGTGCCGACGACTGGGGCACGGAAGACAGATGTTGCTGTCTGATTGTGCTCTTTAAATCTGTAAAGGTAATGCAACTATATCGGCACAAACTGCTCATGTGACCGCAGCCCTAAAGGTGAAAACGCTTTCTATAGATTGGCAGGACCATGAAATTCCAAAACATTTCTAGGGCTTCCTTCACAAGGTGACTCTTCCCGCTGCTGCTCTTGCTGGTTCTCTGATAGCAGAGGCTTTTGCAGTGGTGGTAGATCATCGACATGGCAGTATTGCCCAGTAATTTAGTTGTGTCTCTGGCAGAATGTGCCTGCTCTGAACCTGCAGGCCTTATTCTGCCGTGCCCTCCTAGGTTTTTCTCAGTGCCAGGAGAGGGTTTTCTTTCACTTTCAGGGAGCCCACCAC
>NW_015197922.1:0-906 GCF_001447785.1 Gekko japonicus | reverse complement strand
GAGCCATGAGGAAAACCTAGATTTAAATACGTTAATTAATAAATAAATATGAGATGGTGTAAATCCAAGCATTTCCGTGATTCCTCAAAGATTTCAGGTAATGAGCAACACTAGATGTTTCGATTACCTATTCCAAAATATTTTAGGGATAGTATAATTCTGGTCTCTACAATGTAATTTCTGTTGGAAGAGGAGGCATCTATGCTGCTTGGTGGTCCATTCCCGAAAGGGGCATCCTTGATTGTATTTCCCTGCAGTGAGGCAGGAGGAGAGAATCACTGTTACCTTAGTAACAGGGTTCTGACACAATATCTGACTCAATTCCAGAAATGCAAATCTTATCACCAAGTTTTAATTTCTTCTTTTATAGGTAGTGTATCGTACGCCTCCATGGACTTTAGCAGACCTACTAGAGTGTTACAAAAAACACTGGATAGCTGTTTTTGGACAGATCATACCAAGAAGCTTTCTTTCAACCATTGAATATTTATCAACACATCTCTGTAAAGGTAGGAATGTTTGCATTGACTCGTGGGAATGCTGTGTATTTTATACTTAAAAGTCTGAATCAAAAGACATGTTTAAAATACCTAAATTGGCATACAGGCATGTAGCCATGTTGGTCTGAAGCAGCGGAACAAAGTTTGAGTCTAATGGCACCTTTAAGACCAACAAAGTTTTATTCAAGGTATAAGCTTCCGTGTGCATACACACTTCCTCAGATATAGTGAAACAGAATTTCCTCAAGCCCTACATACAGGAAGATGGGGGGCCCACCATCAGGAAGGGCTAGTCAGAGCCAAGATGCATGAATGAAGCTGAGATTGTATAAAAGTGGTGGTAAGATGAATGAGCGGCAGCAAATTAACGCACAGATGTTGAGAGCTAACAGACAGATTTAAGAAC
>NW_015197921.1:0-960 GCF_001447785.1 Gekko japonicus | reverse complement strand
ACGTCTGTAGTATATAATGGAAAAAAATACTAAAAGTGTACCCTCGGGTAATTAAAAAAAAAGATTTTTTGAAAGTTGGACTTGGCCCAGGCCTACCAGCAACTCCCAGTGGATGGTGCAACAGCAGAGGCACTGACAAAGTCACGCACAGGGGCACGTTCAGGGTGAGCAACTACCATTTGGTGTCAGCGTGGCCCCAGGGATTTTCCAAAATCTCATGGACTCTCTCCATAAAGGAATTCCTGGAGTCCAGCCCTTCTTCGATGATGTTTGGATCGCTGCACCCACAAAGGTGGAATTCGTCTGCCGGTTGCATGCCGTACTGCAGTGGTTCCAGTCAGCAGGCCTGAAGGTGAAGCAGGAGAAGTGCCTCCTGGGTGTTCCATGGGTTGAGCTCCTGGGGTTCTCCGTAGATGCTGAAGGCATCCATCTGACCCCAGTCAAGGTTCATGCCATTGTCAATGCCCCTGTGCCCACTTCCAAGCAGGAGCTACAGGCTTTATTGGTGCTACTAAACTTTTATCATTCCTTCTTGCCCCATGAAGCTGCACTGGCGGAGCCACTTCACCATCTCCTCGACAAGAAGGCCCCGTGGGTTTGGGGCCAACAACAAGCCACTGCATTCTGGGGCATGAAGGAGCTTCAAACCTCCAACGCAATCCTGGCCCATTTTGATTCATGAGTTGTGTACTTCCCTTTGTATAATAACCACATTCTTTATGCTCTGCTGGTCCTCATGAGGTTATTGTGACCTTATTTGTATTCATTCTATCTTTGCTGCCCTGCTTGTTTAAATCTATGGACTGTTATGAAAACAGAACTAACAAAGGCTTTGGGGGTTTTTTTTTACAGCTTTGATAATTTTTCTCTCTCACCTAATAGAAATGTACTGGTTATACTGGGACCATAACATACAATGCAGTCTCTGTTGAAGTCAATGGCTTAGAAGGATGTCTAGAG
>NW_015197920.1:0-992 GCF_001447785.1 Gekko japonicus | reverse complement strand
GCTGGCAAGTTAAGAGAAATGTTGGGATGTCAGCCACACCACATCTATGCAAGCCAGATGAGGACGGCCCAAAATCCTGTTTTGATCACCACTCGACCACTATCCAAGAGAATGGGTGACAGTGGTAAGAAGCAACCACTGCGTTTTATACCGGCTCTCGAGATTTGCTTCTGTTCCCCTGTGCTCCCCCCCCCCCAACTATCCCCTCCAAATGATAATTTTAGCTCTCCTCCTCTGTACCCATCACTTTTTCAATGAACCAGCGTGGTGTAGTGGATAAGAGCGGTGGACTTGGGTTTGGAGGGCCAGGTTTGATTCCCCACTCCTCCCCCTACCCGTGAAGCCTGCTTGGATGACTTTGGGCCAGTCACGGTCAATGTTCCCTCCAAGCTGCGGAGTCTTGTGAGCAAAAATTCTACTTTGTGAGCTCCTGGCACGAAAGCTGTAAGTGAGCGAGTTGGCTGCTGCACAAATTAGCTTGCTCTGGAACCATCTTTCCTGAGCTAAGACAAAAATGTGTGAGCCGGAGGCTAAAAAAACTGTGAGCTGGCTCACACTAATGCAGCTTAGAGGGAACACTGGTCACGGTTCTCTCAGAACTCTCTCAGCCCCACCGGCCTCACAAGGTGCCTGTTGTGGGGAGAGGAAGGGAAGGCAATTGTGAGCTGCTTTAAGACTCCTTTGGGTCGAGAAAAACGGGGTGTAAAAACCTTCTTCATCCCTCCCTTCCCCCAAGAGCTCAATGCAGTGAATATACTTCTCCCCTCCGGGTTGTCCTACCAGAAACCTTGTGATGCCAGGAAGGGTAAGGGCAAATAAGCCAACCAGGAGGCTTCATGGCTTAACACAGATTTGAATCAGGGCCTCCCCGTCCTAGACTGGCACCCCAGCCCGTTTCTAGCTATAGAACATATTTACCTCAGTGTGTGGAGGGATTATTCCCCTCCCCACAATATGATTTGCATGGCTTCCGGTTTATGGTGACACGCTGG
>NW_015197919.1:0-965 GCF_001447785.1 Gekko japonicus | reverse complement strand
TGTGACTGGGCAAAACTCTGCTATATTAAAAGAATACCCAAATACAAATGTGTATGTACAGAGTCTACATACTAATGATGTAACAGGAATTTTAAAAAAGGATAATCAATGAAAACAATTGAAAAAAATTAGGCAAGCCAACACTGATCACTCAGACGATGTGTGAAATTAAACAAAAAAAGATATGGAGGTCATATCTGCTTGCAGCTTGTTAAGGCATAGATGGTTCAGTATAACGCCCAGTCACAGTCCAAGATATAGGTCATCTATAGAAGTTCTCCTCGAGGCCTATTAAATACTGGGTTCTAGACACATGGCAGTGATCAACTCAGGTTTATTCAACGATTTCAGCAAAACTACAAGGCAAGACTCCAGAGCCTCAGCTCTGTTAAATAGCATGCAATTGCCACACCCAAACACACCCCACTCCCAGTGATAGGCTATTTATATAACATTACTACTTGACTGGTTTATTCCAGAGTCCTGGTCAGCTATTGTTCTTATGCTCCAAGCTCAGCCAGTCTCTGGGATGATTCAATCAGGGATGATTCAATCCCAATACATAACAAGGCCTGTCAGATTCCCCTGCTCCTAGGGTTGCCAGGTCTGTGATGGAAAATACCTGGAGACTTTGGGGGAGGGGAGGGGCCCCAGCAGGGTCCAGTGCCACAGAGTCCACCGTTCAAAGCAGCCAGTTTCTCCAGGGGAGCTGATCTCCGTCAGCTGGAGATCAGTTGTAAAAGTAGGAGATCCCCAGGCCCCACCTGGAGGCTGGCAACCCTACCTGCTCCCAGCCTGTCTCCCTGACGGTTTGTCCTACAGGCCTAGTCTGGCGGTCTGTCTGTCAGCTTGTGTAACGTATTTGAATATTTATCGACGTTCTTTATCCTCCGCCTTTTTCTCTGGGACTCCAGGCAGATTTCACAGAGTGAGTCGAGGCAATCAACAGTATGACTAAACAATGA
>NW_015197918.1:0-961 GCF_001447785.1 Gekko japonicus | reverse complement strand
TGGTGAGCCCAGCCGGCTCCAGACTGAGGTGGTTCCAGGGTGTAATGTACTGCCACCTTTCCACGTGTAAGGCATCAGCCTGACATGCCCGGACTTGCCCGGGCTGGCCAGGCACAATTCATCTGTAGCTTCAGTCGATAGACAAAGGATCCGAAGGATCCTAGCCGGCCCAATCAAAGGGCTAGCTTCCCAGCCAGGAGACCAATGGTCACCCGGTTATTGTAAATAGCCTATCGGGGGAGTAGGGGGTGTGTTTAGGTGTACTTGGTGGCGGGCTTTCTGAACGCATATAAACCGGCCTGTGAGCGGGTTTCCCTTGTCTTGTTCCTGATCTAATAAAGTACTCTTGCTGAATCACTCTTGCTGAATCACTCCACGTTCCGAGTACTTTTTACAGGGGTTGAAGCAGAACAGGACAAGCCCAATGGGCCGGCCCCAGATGGTTTAGAAGTAGTGGGGGGCTCCAAGACTTTGAGAGCCTTTACCCATAAGGCTGCCTAGAGGCTCTGTTGCCGTGTGCCTTGGGAGTGAACGTCTGACGCCTTGCAGACAGTCACCTTATGTTCCTCCCCTAAACAGAACGGACATAGATTGTGGTTGTCTGTCTGTGTCATCTTGCTACTGCAGCAAGAACATTTCTTAATGAGGGCCTTTTGAGCCATGCTCCTCAACGAGGCCAGCAACGTTGCTTCTTCTCCACAGACTCCTCTGAACACAACCTACTTCTAAGGCAGCAGAAAAGGGTGGGGCGCTGCCGCATGAGGGCGCATGTTCCTGGGCAAGACTTTGGTTCCTGCACGCAGCGCCCCCTGGAGGCTCTTAGCTATGAAAACCTACCGAAAGGCAGGCCTGCGCATGTGCAGTCCCCATGTGGGACTGCACAGAAGGTCAACAATGAAAATGGATGGCCTACATGGTAGTAACAGGTAAACGTAAAGGTTCCCTTGTTCAAAAGCCAGTC
>NW_015197917.1:0-1083 GCF_001447785.1 Gekko japonicus | reverse complement strand
ATTTAAGTCAGGGACAGCCACATTTTTTTTAGCCAAGTCGTTCTCTTTGACAGTGAACAAACTGATGTGCAAGTCAAGACCAAATGAAATGGGCAATTATACTCGGCTTGCATGATTTTGGTTTGATAAGGACAGGTCTGGGCACTGAGCCAATATCTTGTGCAGTTAATATCCGTCTAAGAAACAGCTTAACGTGGTCAATAATGATAAAAGGTGGGGCAAACGCAGGCCGGCCATGGTATTCAACAATCAAGTTGTAACGCTGAAATTTCCAGAATATGTCTGCATTTCCCTGAACAACCTGAAAAGTGTAACTGGGTGGAGAGTCAGACCAACATTTATTTATTACAATTCAGTTTTTCAAATACATAAATATTTTTTGTAATTTAAGTCAGGGACAGCCACATTTTTTTAGCCAAGACGTTCTCTTTGACAGTGAACAAACGGATGTGCAAGTGACGACCAAATGAAATGGGCAATTATACCCGGCTTGTATGCCTTTGGTTTGATAAGGACAGGTCTGGGCACTGAGCCAATATCTTGACATGCCTTTGTTATCATGCCCCCCCAAAATAAAATGCTAATGACTCCATCTTCCACTATTAAGATTTGGGACCCAAGACTGAAGACAGGGCACTTGACCATCTGTGTGGACCCCTCTTGCTGCTGTTTCTACAGCAAGGGCAGCTTTTCCCACCCCATGTGAAAAGAGCCTGTCTTCAGGGGGAACCATACTAACTTTACTCACCACATGATCAAATGATCTGGTATAAAATACCTGGTGTCCTCATTAAAAACAGGGACTCTGCTAATTTCAGATATTAACCAATTTCCAATGGGTTTCCAGAAGGCTCTGTGGGATCTGATGCCCCCTGGCGACTCATTAGATGAGCTGATAGAAGAGTGGCCTAGCCATCTCTCTGAAGCCATCGATGAGATCGCTCCCCAACGCCCTCAGTGCTCCTGCTCCAAACTAGCACTGTGGTATTTCACGGAGCTTCGGTTGATGAAGCTGGAGCTAAGAGGGCTAGAGCGACTTCGGTGATGGACTTGTGATGAGGCTACAAAAGCATTTTATAGGAC
>NW_015197916.1:0-944 GCF_001447785.1 Gekko japonicus | reverse complement strand
GCTAATTGAAACTGAGTTCCCCATATGCTGTCACTAGTATTTTAAAGGGGGGGGGGGAACAAAAGAAAACTTGAAGGTCAAAACTCCCCCCCCCCTTTTAAATGTTCAGAAGTGCAGGGGGCTCGTTTTGAACCAGCAAAACTGATCAAGCCTTGAAGCTTCACATCACCTCTCCCCTTCCCACGTGCCCCAATCCAAATTGCTGCCGTGCCTGCTCACTATTTATCTAATGACAGAGATCGGTGATCTTTATCATGTCTACTGGAGACCTGGCAGCGACGGAGGAGGCAGAACACAAAGAGAAGGACCACACCCTCATCTGCCCCCCCTCATCACAAACTAGGAGTTCGCTTTACAGGTCCCTTCACAGGATCGGGGGGGGGGTCCCCCGTGTCCTCATGCTGGCAAGAGCAGCGCCTGGACTCTTGGGCGTTCCTCTTAAGCACACTGGCCTCTGTGAGGCTCAAAGTGCTGGGCCCATAACCTATGAAGGAAAGGTCTGTGTGCCTGTCTAGCTATCTAGTCTCTTTTCCAACGAAGTCTGGAGGCCAGGCCCATAGCCAGGATTTTTTTAATTCGGGGGGGCCTTTAAATAAGTCAGGGGGCACCCACACACCCTGAAGGGAGCGCCTGGGCTGGATCGGAAGTTGGGGGGCCCTTGCCGGTAAGTCAGGGAGCCAGGCCCCGAGATGCCCCACAGTAGCTACGGGCCTGCGGGAGGCTGAGGCGGGGGGCAGCACCTTTGCTTTCTACACAGAGGACTGCAAGAAAGTAGCATGTCACTCCCTCCAGCGTAGCTGCAAGTGAGGACAGCTGGGATCAGAGAGGGGAGCCACGACTGCAAGGGAAAGTGGTCCTTGCGCAGCATGTTTATTTACTCAAATATTTTTATCCAGGGGGAGCAAATGTGTTATGTGAAAACATCGTCAAATCAAAATGGCAGC
>NW_015197915.1:0-927 GCF_001447785.1 Gekko japonicus | reverse complement strand
CCCCCCCCTCGCCCCACCTATCACTGAACTGAAAGACTCAGGGACAGTGTAGCTGCTGGGAGCCTAACTTCTCAGCAAACACTCCATGCAAGACTGTGTAATGACTTTATGGCTTCTGGGGCCCAGTTAAGCTTGCTTTCTGAAACATGAATGAATTGATAATGACTTAACACTCCTCTTCAGCGGAATGGTTTTTGATCTGAAAATGTCCTGAGTTCCCCCCCCCCAAAAGTCAATCAATAGTCATAACAGTTATTGGAGCCTCCAAGATGGAAGAGGAGAGAAACACTGTTTTCTCTCTCTTTTTGTACATGTATTCCCTCGCACCACTACTTGAAAGTCAGCTGCGTTCATTTCAATGGAACATACTCCCTTTGCATAGGACTTAGGGTTGCCAGCATCCAGGTGGGGCCTGGAGACCTCCCACTTTCACAACTGCTCTCCAGGCAATAGAAAACAGCTGCTCTGGAGGTGGACTCGGTGGCTTATACCCTGCCGGGAGTAGCCAGGAGTAGCCAGCCAGATGGCTTTAGGTTTAGTGGAGGAAATGATAGCTTTCTTCAGCTGCCATCTTTCACCTGTGTATTGGGTCATCTGGAGCTCTGGAGCTCTCTGTTTTGTTGAATAAGCCCCCAGAAGTGACCAGAAGTGGCCAAGCAGTGGAGGGAGATAACAGGCTAAAACTGATTCCAAACAGGAAGCAGGTAATGCTGGTTAGGAAGGCAAAGGTTTTAGAGCGAACTTCTTGCCCATCCTAGATGATGTTACGCCAATCGCCTTATTTACAGCAGATGGCTAACTAAATTTAACGTGAGGTCCTTGCCAAAGTTTACGGAGGTTTTGCCGGCACCAAAGAGTACCAGTGATGGAGACTGGACGGGTGTTTTTCAAAAACAAATAGTTCTTTTATTGAGCAATATCAAAATC
>NW_015197914.1:0-960 GCF_001447785.1 Gekko japonicus | reverse complement strand
GAAAGGAAGGATTCCTCTAAGCATCTGACTTGATCTGGTCAGAAGATCTTGGGGCTGTTGGAGCAAAAAAAAAAAAAAGCTGAGTTTTTACGAAGTCTTGCTGCTGCAATAGAACGGACAGGCTTTTGGTTTTCACACTGGATGATAATGTGTTGGTTCATATTTCTACCATATTTATTTATTTATATTTATTTATTTATTAGATTTTTACCCCGCCCTCTAAGCAAGGCCGGCTCAGGGCGGCTTACAATTCTTTTTGTCAGGGTAACAAATAGTCACTGGAAGGTCATTTGATTCCCTGAGAATATTTAATGTCACTGTTCCTAAATGGCAGTTTTCTAGAAGCTGTTCATCAGAAGTGAAAAGTACACAGACGTAGAGTGATTTCAGCAAAGTGTACTTTATTCAATCAGGAACAAGACGACTTTGGCCGGCTTGCAGGCCAGCTTATATTCCCCGAGAAACCGCCACCCAAAACACACCCTCACTTCCCAATAGGTTATTTACAGCGGCCAAGAGTCCCATTGGCTCTCAGCCAGGAACCTAGCCCCCTGATTGGAGTGGGTTAGGATCCGCATAGTCCATTGTCTCTTGGAGCGAAGCTCAACGTTTGTCTCTGGACTTGTCTGGACATGTCTGGACTTGTCAGGACTTGATACACCACAAGAAGCATGAATGAATGTATTCTTTTCTGTCAGGCCTCTTTCCGCCATCGTCTTGTTGCGGTAAGAAGGATCAGACGCAGACTCAGACCCTGGATAATCGACATTCGTGTTTGAATGATGCAAATGATCTCTGGCCTTCTGTGCCTGCAGCCATCCAAAAGCCTGACTCAGCGCTTTCCCTGTCCTGCCAAAGTGGCTGCTGCTGCCGCCGCTGCCGCCACCTCCGGCGAGGAGGAGGGGATTGGGGAGCGGGTGAAAAGAAGGGTGCTGCTGTAGCGGTGTTTAAACTTGATGA
>NW_015197913.1:0-1081 GCF_001447785.1 Gekko japonicus | reverse complement strand
TCCGGCAGTAAAGAGCCCAGGGGGCGGCTTGCCTATTTCTGCTTGGACCCTGGAGGCTTTGGAAGTGCTTTTGGGTGAATGGATCTTGCCTTTTGCTTCTTATTCTGTTTACCTTGTTTGTTGTCAAAACCCAGGGCCTTTTTTGTAGCAGGAACTCCTTTGCATGTTAGGCCACACACCCCTAATGTAGCCAATCCTAATGAGTTCCTGCTGTTGGGTGTGGCCTATTATGCTAATGAGTTCCTGCTGGGCGTGGCCAACTCCGGAGCCAGCCGGAACTCCGTTCTTGTGCGTTCCTGCCCAAAAATAGCCCTGAGAAGCTGAGCTTAACTTTGGAAAATGTTTTCAGCTGAAATCCTGTGCTGTGTGACTAGTACATGAGATGTGCCTTGGAGCATGAAAGTGCCCCTCTTTCATCACTGGGATTCAGACGCACCCCCATCACCTGTGCGGGAATGATAGGAAAGGACTTTCAGGGCAGAGGGTGTGACTTGGGGCTTGGCACTGTTTCATTTTAGAAATGGAAAGAAAAGCCAGCCAAAGAACTCCCGACCTTCTGTATTCCCTTTCAGATCAAGCTGCAAGAGCTGCTCACAGAGCGAAATCAAGCGCAGAGGTAAAGCCTGCCTGATCTTGGGTTCTGTACACAGCCAACTTGAATTTGCATCCACATACTTCGTATCCACCGTATAGTCATATAGTCCTTTTGTTAGGGGAGTTTTCAAAACTCTAGTGTAACACCCCCTCCCCTTTCCTGAGTTCTATCTGGGAGAGGAAAAGATTCACTCAAGGCTTTTCACTAGCAAAGCTGGCAGTTTGATTAAGAATGACCATTCTGGTGTGAGCTTGTCAGAGTGACCAAGCCTCACTAACAACCTGGCATAAAGAACAAAGTTCTTCTTTTATAGGATAAGGCAAAACAAAGAGGTCAGGGTCTGGCATTTCAAAAAAGAATTTATTACTTCCGTTCTCAAGCATAATTCACCCCACTCTCTTTTTAGAGGACATCCTACATTCCTAAGAGGGACATAAGGTAAACAAACCTTGGCCCCGGTCGCATGGGCCAGATAACGTGGGGGGG
>NW_015197912.1:0-957 GCF_001447785.1 Gekko japonicus | reverse complement strand
ATTGATTGATTGATTGATTGTTCTGCTCTGACTTATCAGTACTGCTAGAGCACCAGAGGCCAACATATGGTGATGTTTCCAAAATCTGGGTGCCAGCCTCCCGACAGGAGACATTCCTTTTCTTTGCTCAAAGAACTCCTACACAGCTTTATAGACAAAAGTATTAACTCGGCTTAAGCCAGGTGGAATACAGACATCAAAACAAACAAACATTTAACTTTTACTGACTTTATGAATCGTTTTTTCCTTTTAAAGAGGCTTATACTGTTGAATAAGATAAAATTGACTTTAAAAGTTCTAAAAACAACAACCCAGCAGAACTTCAGAGCAGAATTTGCAACCTGTGTAAAACCATAAATCAGGAGAGAGAGAAAAATTTCTTCCCATATTCCACATAGCCTCATTTCAATCTTTATCTGCATATATCATTTAGGCCTTAAACAGATACCCAAGTCATAAAAACCAAATTCCCAGATAACAATACTCACAAAAACACAATATCCAATACAGATCCAAAAATGCAGTCTCAAACACGGCTCAAGTCACACACACGCAGCAAAACAACTGATTCACACACAGTTCCTTGAATAAACTAAAATTGACAAACTGAAGCACCAGTTTACTGATGACGATGAGGAGGCACAGTTCCCAAACCAGACTGAGATAGATACAGACTAATGCAGGTACAGGTGCTGTCAGCAAACTGAAAAATTAACAAAAACCTGGGTTCCTAAACTTCCAGACTTTCCTGGGGCAGACACCAATGGCTAGAGCAGGGGTCTGCCCAGCCTGTAAGGTCAGCCCCTGACAGGGAGTCCAGCTGTGTTCCAATGGTCTGTGCAGGGGGTTAGGATGGTTGGTTTCTTATAGGGCAGGGTCACTCCACTATCTCCAATGTGCAGAAACCTCACATTCTTGCAAGAACCTCGACAATAGCAGGTGTGGTTGGATTAGGTG
>NW_015197911.1:0-954 GCF_001447785.1 Gekko japonicus | reverse complement strand
CCGCAGTAATTGATAATAGGCACTGGCTGCTTCCGTGGGGAGGCGCCGTCGGGGCCTGCGCGATCATGCTCTATTTGCTGCTGCGCCCATGCGCATGGGCACATGCAGCCCAGCGCGGAAACAGCCACTAACAGCCCACCAGGGCGGCCCAACAGTGTGAACGCTCCATTGCGCTTCCTCCACGGTATCTTCCCACTTCATTCGCTGCGGTGTGAATGGGAATACCGCAACCAAGCCATTCCAGGTCTGTTCCGTTTTTTCTTTGCCACAACTCCCTAGCGCTTCAAATTGCCAGTCTGAACGTGGCCATTTTCTGTGCAACAGAATATGAGATCACCCCTATTTTTCATCCCAGGAGGATACAAAGCAGATGGGGAACTGCAGTAGCTGAGTGCCTGGAGAAAGGGCAACACTAATAGAGCAGAAAATGAAATATCTTATTGCGGACAGTTAATGTCGGAGGAAACTGATACTATTTGAAATGGCAGGAATGGACAAATGCCAGATTCATGCATGCAGTACTTTGTCTTCAAATGCAAACTTTGGCACACTAATCTAACAGAAGAAAAGAGACTGACCTCTACAACAGCAAACAAACAAACAAACAAACAAAAGCCAAAAAAACAGAACAGATGTGCTAGAGGAACAAAGCAAAAAATACACCAAACAGGTAAGAGTAAAAATGATTTTGTATCGAACACGATGGTTCAAGAATGTAAACAACGATCAAACTACAAAAGTGGATAAGGACAAAATACACTGGATGGGTAAAAATGTGGCAGTATAGTCCAGTCAATGGAACAGTAGGAAAATGCACCTCAAATGGCAAACTGCCTGTCACACTGCCCAGCATCATACACCTGTTCTGTGAATCTGTGTGCAATGTAAGACTACAACCATTTTAAAAGAGACGTATATTTATCAGTGCTTTGAACAAGCCCACACAACCAAGCC
>NW_015197910.1:0-976 GCF_001447785.1 Gekko japonicus | reverse complement strand
TAGCATCGGGGCAACGGGAGGAACGAGCGTGGAGCGGCAGCTTGTGGGAAATGAGCCTCTAGTGTTTGCCCCAAACTCTGTGGTTAAACCATAGATTTGGGGGGCAAATGCTAAAGCATCACTGCTGGCATGACAACGTTACTTCCGAGTCATGCTGGAAGTCATGTCATTACATCATGGACTCTGATAATAAACAGGCCTGTAGCTACGGTGGGGCTTTTTGGGGTTTCTGCCCCCTTTCTTAAAGGCACAGCCCCACAAGAATTTCTCTTGTAATGCTTTCTTCAACCATTTAAAAACATTTTTTTAAAAAGGTGTGCACTCCTTTAAGCAGAATGGGGTGCTGTAGCTGACTAATTCCCGCACTGAGCAAGGGGGTTGGAGTAGGTGACCTCTAGGATCCCTTCTAACTCTCTGACAAGAAACTGGTCTCCTTTAAGAGAGTTTTTCTGCCTCAGTGTTAGCTTTCTTGACTATAGAAGTCATCACCCCCACCTGCCAGCTTGTTCTCAGAATTTGATGTCCTAGCACACCAACGTTGTGGTTTTGATCATATCAGATCCCACGGATCTTTGTGGTCCAGCTGAATCGGTCCGGAATGACCATCTAGTCTAGCACCTTGTTTCCAACCTAATGCTTCAGGGAAGTTCATAGAGAGGGCATGGAGTCAACATGCAGCACGGGCCAGCACCTGGTTATCTTAGGTACAGCGCCTCCAGGCATAGTGGTTTATGCATTTCTTTAAAATAATTACATCCTTGCCTCTCTTCTGAGTATTTATTTATTGATCGACATTATTTATCATCTGCCTTCCTTAGTGTGACTCAAGGTGGGTCACACAGTGTAAGTCAATGCAGTCAACAGGACTGGACATCCAATAAAATATGTAGTAGTCTTAGGACTGTGGAAGTCTGAAACTAACACAAAATGGCAGAGTGGCTCAGTGTTGGAACCTCTGCTTGGCATGCAGAAGGTC
>NW_015197909.1:0-522 GCF_001447785.1 Gekko japonicus | reverse complement strand
AAATAGTTTTTATTAAAGTATTCCCCTAACTACAAGCGCACTCAACATTCAAAAGAGCAAGCAGTACAGAACTAAGAAAGCAGAGGTGATTGATAATGAATAGATGGGTTAGTTACTGAGTAATACAACCTGTTCAGACCTGCAGGGGTCTGTGAAGATGAGCTTTTGGCTCAAACCCAGAGGTTTGAGGGTGGACTGCCAGTTGGCATCAGGGCAGAAGCACACACTCTGAGGCCATGTGTTCGCTGGGATATACCCATTGGGATACAATGCAGACCAATGGGTGGCCCTGGGGGCTGGTCTCAGGTGAGAACAATAGATTACCTGGGCAAATCCTGGATTCCAGGGGTGTATGATGCTAGTAGGGGAAGACCTTAGGTATGGCCAATGAATCTCAGAGGGGCAGAGTCTGGATTTAACAATAGAAGCCAGGTGTTGGATGACTGTACTGGAGGTGTCCATTGTGAAACAATAGAGTGCTCTGGCGTTTCCGTGGTAGCAGACAAAAGGAGTGATGTTTCT
>NW_015197908.1:0-989 GCF_001447785.1 Gekko japonicus | reverse complement strand
CCCATCAGCTGAATGAGGACGAACTCTGACAACTAAGGAGCAACCTTTCATGATGATATATAAAGAAGGGACAGATGAGAAGAATCAGGAAGGGACAGATTCTCACAAAATGGGATAGGGAGAGATTTAAACAACAACAACCACCAAGGATAAAACTAGCATGAAGATTTCTAACACAGCATAGAAGTCTAAGGTACACCAAACTCGGTCTAGGTAAATGGTGGGCAAGCATAAAGCTCCGGAGAGTTAGTGAAATAAATTATGAAAAGAAAGAAAACTGTAAAATAAGACAGGGACAAGATTGACTAGGATCCAAGAGGAAAAACTGAGCCAGAAATAAGCTTTTTTAATATGAGCTATGCTAGAATAAACATAGCTGCAAGATGAAACTAGTTGATAATTGCAGTTCTGTGTCTTAAACATGCTAAGTGAAATTACTGAAAACTGCATATTGTCATAAGGACATCCTTTCCCACAGGTTTACACAAATTAGTTCCACAATCAGTTCAGATGTGAGCCCATCTTAAAAGAGTTAGAGTCCGGTATCATGGTTATGTAAAAACAGAGGCCCCTTTTTCCCTTTTCACCCTTAATTCTTTCCATAGCATCTATGGCACTACCTATAGGCCACAATCCTAAGAACAGTTTCCTGGAAGGAAGCCACTTTGAACAAAATGGGCCTTACATCTGAATAGAACTGCTCAGCCCTGTAGCCAGGATTTTTCGGAGGCGGGGGTGCTGGGGGTACAGCTATTTAAATTAAATTAAATGAGCAGCGCCTCCACCCCCCAATTCCCCCCTGGCTTAAGCTCTCCCACTCCTCCAGGCATAGAGGAGAGAGAGAGAGAGGAGGAGGAGCTGTTTACCCTGGCTCTTCCTGCTTGGTGGGCCGAGGCAGGATTGTTGAAGCCACGCTGCCACTGCGCCAGCCTGAAGCTATTTCGCTAACTATCCTTCCTGCCTCCTTCTGCAGGAAGAGCTGCAGGAAG
>NW_015197907.1:0-970 GCF_001447785.1 Gekko japonicus | reverse complement strand
GTCTATTCTTGACCAATACTTGTACCTTGCTGAATAGAAGGTATAATCTTGTTGTGGATTTCTCACTTTCCAGGCATCCACACAGTTGTTTTCTTCTGCTAGATGGTAAAACGTTGGGGGAAAGTTCATTTCCTTGTTTCTGTTTTCCAGTGACAGACTTTCTGTTTGCAGTTCTGTCAAAGACTGCATTATAGTCTCCAATGATGCAAAGTTCATCATAGTCCTGTTTTGAGATCAGTTCCTGTAAAATTTTGTAGAATTTCTCCTGTTGTTGATTTGGTGCATAAATATTTATGATAAGAGTCTTTTTGGATTGTCTTTGTATTCAGACCAATAAAATCCATCCATCTTCTGAAGCGTAGACCATTTCTGGATACCAATTATCTTCATCATGGTCCGTGTGCAGTCTCACACTTGGGTTTTGGGCCTGCCCATGAACCTGAGCTTGGAGATCTGTAAGCGCTAGCCTCAAACATTTTTTGCGGGCTTTTTCCTCCGCTCTGGGGAGTAGGCTGCTACTGTGCATGCGTGGAGCTGAGGAGAAAGCTCTGCCCCCACTCAGTTTCTTCTTTTTCGCCGCCTCATTTGGACCTCGTGTTTTCTCATCTTGTTACCTCAGACCAACCTTCACCTCACTCGAGTCCCTCTTTTTGTTCAACTTCATTACGTCTTCTGTCTTTGTCTACAAAAAAAAGTTTATTCATCGTCAGTGTGTGGATTTTTTCCCTATTCCTCCTTCCCCCCCATCCTGGCCGAGGCTAAGGGGAAAACCACCTTTTAAAAAAGGTGTCATAACTGTGATGCTAAGTTACCGTCAACAGACGGACACTTGCTCTGCCTGTTTTATCTGGGAGAGGGCCATCAGGTTGATTCCTGTGCTCACTGCAGTATTTTCAGCAATCAAGCTGATAAAAATCATGCAGCCCATCTACGAAGCTATCTTTTAGAGACTTCCCTTCATCCCCAGATG
>NW_015197906.1:0-1003 GCF_001447785.1 Gekko japonicus | reverse complement strand
TCCTGCCCTCCCTCCCGTGATCTGCCTAATTAATTAATTACATTATTTATTAATAGGAAATTTCCAGAAAATGTAGTTTATCTCATCACAGTGTGATATGAAAGCTATAACAAGAAAATAAGCTAAATACAGGAAACAATCTCTCACGATTCCTCACGGACAAGAGAGATTGTGAGTGCATGTCGACACAGAGAATTATATGTTGTAGAAAATACTTGATCTTGGCTGTTCGTTGGGTGCTCTGCCGGTTTCCTTTACTGCAGAAGGGACAGGATCACCAAAACGTGGGAAGGCCAGTTTGGTGTAGTGGTTAAGTTTGCGGAGAACCGGGTTTTATTCCCCACTCCTCCACTTGCAGCTGCTGGATGATCTTGGACAAGCCACAGTTCTGTCAGAGGTGTCCTCTCAAGGACAGTTCTGGAATGAGCTCTCTCAGCCCCACCCACCTCACAGGGTGCCTGTTGTGGGGAGGGGAAGCGGAAGGAGTTTGTAAGTCGCTCTGAGACTCCGAGTGAAGGGCGGGGTATGAATCGAATCTCCTTCTCCTCCTCCTCCTCTTCTTCTTCTCCAGAAGCCCCGTCTTAATCATAGAATCATAGAATCATAGAGTGTTAGAGTTGGAAGGGACCTTGCAGGTCATCTAGTCCAACCCCCTCCACTCTGCAGGAGCACAGCCGAAAGACAGCCCTTGTTTACGCTTTGGACACTGTGCAGATGTTGGTTAATTCTACTTATAAATATTCCTTGGACTTTTCCTTTGTGTGCCACTTGGCTACTGGATGGGAATAACTATATTTTTGTATTGAATATCCAATATGGAATGTTGGAAATAATTAATATCAAAGATGGAATATTGGAAATAATTGGAAATAATTCATACATTATAATAAAACTTTTGAGTACATATAATCACTTTTTACTTTTGCCTTTTTGCAGTAGTGCTGTATTTCACAATGGTTGTTTTTGCTGTTGTGTGAATTCATAGCGAGTCATAGAATCAGCA
>NW_015197905.1:0-958 GCF_001447785.1 Gekko japonicus | reverse complement strand
TCTTCTTCTTCTTCTTCTTCTTCCAAGCACCATGGTGCCCGTGGGCACTGTGTTGGGAAACCCTGCTTTAGTGTTTTTACCAAATTACCCATACCAGCTGTCATGAAGGGTAGATCATTATCCCTTGTGTCCTAGGCAACAGAGTCCTGAGGACAGGAAAGGGAACCTCCCCCTCCTTTTCCTCCGACAGGTGTGTCATGCCCTGCATCCAGCTGTGCACCGTGGCGATGCCCCCCGTCCGCACCCTCTGGGCCAGCATCCTGGACGTCGTGATTGCCCCCCTCTTTGCCAGCCTGGGGCGCTGCTGCAGCGCCATCTACCTCACCGTCACCCAGAAGTGACCGCCCGTGGCCGAGCCGGCACTGCAAGGACCCTGCCCCCGCTCTCTTCTGATGGACTCAGTGTCGGCGCTCAGTTCCACACAGGAGGACAGAACCGACGGGAACTGTGAACCTTGGGCCGGGAAGGTGAAATCGGGGCAGGGACGCAAGTCGGGTGGAAAGAAAAAATGGACCTTTGCGGAGGTGGGCTGCTTCAGATGGATAAGAGGCAATGCCAAATGGATTCCTCTTCTACGTTTAGGAGAACGTCGACGTGTGTGGCTCCCGAATTGCCTTTCCCGGTGGGAGCCGGGAAGCCCTTTCAGCCCCTGGTCCAGATTGCCTAACATTCTCAAAGTTAACATCTCAGATCTTCGAGTGTTGCCCTCAGTCCACATGCAAACAGTGGTGAAAGGGGTTGCCAACTTGGTTTGGGATGTTCCCAGAGACTTGGGGGAGGACGTCAGCGGGGACGTGCGACCACAGAGTCCACCCGTCCAAAGCAGCCATTTGCTCCAGGGGGACTGATCTCTGTAGTCTGGAAGTCGGTTGTAATTCTGGGAGGTCTCCAGGCCCCACCTGGAGGTTGGCAACCCTATCCGTTGGAGTGTCAGGTGGGAGGTTGGGATTAGCTCTCC
>NW_015197904.1:0-977 GCF_001447785.1 Gekko japonicus | reverse complement strand
ATCAAGACACTTGCCTCCCTCCCTTCCTTTAGAGGAGGTTATTTGTAAGCCCTGCACAAGCCAGACTCAGTTTAGTTATTGAATCAATCAGGACAGGAGCCTGAATGTCAAATACTGCTGGGAGGTCAAACAAATGCTTCACAGCTGGGGCCCCAGTTTTACCTTTGAGTCATACATTTTTATTTGTCTTCGTGTCCCATATCCACAATAGCAGATGAGTCGTGCAGACTCAGATTTAAGTCCATCGTTTTTCCAGCAGTGGCCAACCAGAGGCCTCTAACCAGATCACAACCAGGTCCTGAAGGCAACAGCTTCCTTCACTGTCTTCCTCCCAAGTTACTGATATTCAGAGATATACACAACCTCTGGACAAACAAGTTCCATTTAGCTTTCATGGAAGACGGGTGTTGATAGACCCATCCGACATGAATGTGTCTCACTGCCTAGACTCAAACTGTTTGAAACGTTTTGGGGAGTCAAAGCTGCTGTGGAGGGAGCTTGAATTGTGCCAGCGAATAATGCTTATGGATGAGTTCTTTGACTCTGTATCCCACACCATTTTCTCAATTGACATTGTCCCCAAAGTTGTGATGTAAGTTATCCCTTTAGGGAAGCATTTAGGATGGGAAACTGGCACAGGAGGAAAAGGTAGCCATCTTTCCCCCTTATCTCTCTCTCCCCCACTCCCCATTGCTTTGGCCTTCAAGGCATTTGTGTACAGTGTCACCACAGCCAATTTACGATGACTCCAGAAAGAGGCTTTCAAGGCAAGTGAGAAGAAGAGATGGTTTGCCATTGCCTTCCTCAGCAGAGTCTTCCTTGGTGGACTCCCTTTCAAGTACTGGCCCTGCTTAATTTCCAAGCAATGCTCCCTCTAAGCTGTGGAGTCTCGTGAGCACAAATTCTACTTTGTGAGCTACTGGCACTAAAGTTGTGGGTGAGTTTTTGGGCTACTGTATGAACTAGTTTGCTCTGGA
>NW_015197903.1:0-971 GCF_001447785.1 Gekko japonicus | reverse complement strand
CCATTTGGATTGTGGAACTGAATGCACGGATTAGCTCAGGCGATGAATTAAGTTAATATCAAATTTGCTAAATTCTACTGCTAGGTCAGACTCAGCTATGCACTCAAAGCATGTACTGCAAAACCTTTGAATGTCAGAGGCCGAATTGGTACTGAATATTCACAAATTCCAAAGGTTCTCTGTGAACGTTTGACGATATACGCAGATGATAACTTGGCGGGGGCAGATTTGTCTCTGCTCTGGAACCATATTTTCTGGACAGAAGTGAAGATTCACTCTGACACTTAACTTCTGGGGAAACTTTTTCCTTGTCCCATTTTCAGATTTCACCCACGTAACAAACCGAACATTCGCTTTGAAATTTTGCATGAGACAGATTTCAAAGCTGTCTGACATTCTGAAATTCTGTCCTGCTCAAAATGTCTTTTGGGTGAGGATTAAACTACTGCTGGTTCGTTCCTAGTCCTCAGGATAAGAATAAAGAGAATGGGTATCCCATAATCTCTGGCACAGTTCAGGAATATTGAGGGTGTTCAGTCGTTCCCAAGCAGAGCCTCTAAAAAGGAGTATGTTCTACTCTCAAGAGAAGAATACAACAAGAGGACCACTGTGTAAATGGTAGAAAACAGTAACACTAAAGCACCATGTAATGAACAATAATATAATTTTAAATCAGCTCCAAAATTTTGGGGGGTTTTCTCTTCCAATATATAATGCTAATTTATTATCACACAACCACGATAATTGCAATGCTTTGTATTTAATTTACATTGCAACTATTGCGATTGTGTAATAATAAATTAGCATCAGAAATACCAATATAAAACCCAAAAATTTTGGAGTTGATTTAAGATTATAGTATTGTCTATTACACAGTGCTTTAGTGTTACTATTTTCTACTCTCAAGGGAATCAGAGGCTGGGAATCTGGAGAAGAAGCTCACGGCTATTCTTTGGGCAGGCACAAAGCCT
>NW_015197902.1:0-1110 GCF_001447785.1 Gekko japonicus | reverse complement strand
AAGAGTGGGGATTTGAACCTGGGCCTCCCCGATCTTAATCCAATGTCCTAACCCCTACACTGCGCTGGATCTTGGTTGCAATAAAAGGGCACGGAAGGGGAGTGCCAAAGGTCACCTGCAGGGTGGGGCTGAGCATACTCTGGATCGAGCGACCCTCCTTCTGATCTCCCAAACCATGTTCTCCCGTGCAGTCCCCCCGCCCCCACCCAGACTTTAACGGGAGCTGGCATCTGCCTTGGGGGAGGGGTGCTCAAGAGACCTTCTGAAGGGGGTACCACCAGAGGCGGCCATTACAGTTTTGTTCCGGGGGGTGGGCATTTAAATCTTTAAGGGGGCAGTTGAATTACAGTGAATGAAATTAATCTGAATGCCTCTTTAAGGGGGGAGGCTCCGAGCCTGTTTCTAGCCCTTCTTTTCAAGGGATGAGGCAGCGAGCGTGTCAGTTCCTGGGAAAACAACGGCTCAGAGGGGCGATCCATTTGCATCTTCACTTTTCCCCTTACACTGTCCTACTGACAGGGCCTGGAAAGCATGACAAAGAGAGGGGAAGCCAAGAAGCTGCTCCTGGAGGACTGAGTAAAAGGTGCACCACAAGCATTGTGTGCTCCAGCTGTAACTCTCCATTATGGGGGCGGGGAAACCAACCTCAAGTGTATCAGTAACTTATTTGGCAAACTGATATAACCTTCCAGCAGTTTCTAGTCCCCATGGTTGCTTCCCCCCAAAAAGGTCAACAGGCAAAAAATACGGGAAACCTCAGACACCCGGTGATGGCTAAAATAGCGGTGACCAGAGGTCATTTCGGGGGGGGGCTGGGGGGAGTTCCCCCGGGTGAGGTACGGGGGGGTGGGGCACATGACGAAGCCCCGTCCCCTGCTTCCACTTCCAGTGATGTCAGGGGTTGTGGCCTTATGACACACTTCTAGTGATATCAGGGTGTGTGGCATATGCTAATGAGTTATGCTAATGAGTTCCCCTAGCTCTTTTTGTATGAAACGACCCCGGTCCTAGATGTCCGCACGTCTTACATTCCGAACTCCACCATTCTGCTATCCCTCTTTTCATCTGTTACCCACACCCACCTCTCCCTCGGTTCTCTTCTCCACATTG
>NW_015197901.1:0-973 GCF_001447785.1 Gekko japonicus | reverse complement strand
AGCAAGCTTCCATAGCAGAATGGAGATTCGAACCCAATTCTCCAGAACCCTAATCTGATACTACCGCTACTACACAGTGACTGCCAGATCTGCATTTGTGCTTATACTTCTCAAACTTGAATTGGTCTTTCAACCATTGCCATTTCCTTACCTGAACATAACACCCCGAAGAAGAAAACTAAAGGAACCCACATCATTGTGAAAACAAAAATCACACAGCCCTTTTCTCTGGGAGGCCTTTGCCCCAGCTGTTCTCTTAAATTCTTCTCCAGGAATCAAATATTCATTATTACTATGCAAATACAGCCATCTCCTATTGGCTCTCCATAACAGGGCTGGGTGACCTCATCCAATGACCACAAGCCAAACATGTTCCGGGGTGGAGGCTCACAAACTGGATCAGGAACCCAGAAGTGGGTTGTGACAATCTTGCTGATGGGTCAAAAGGTAGGGTTAGAAGGCTTTGGGAGACTCTGTAGCAAATCTGGGTTTGCCTCTGCAAATAATGTGGAAGATGGCCATGAAATACCGTCCGCCATTCAATGTTGCTAGATATTTAGAAAATAGTTTTCAAAATGGAAATAAATTATCAACATGTTCAGTGTCCATTGTTGTGGGTTCCATTCAGGGAAAGGGCACAAAGTCGGTCCTCAAATGTAGCATAGATACAGAAATGGGTCCCACTTCAAAAAGTCTGAGAACCATGATTCAGCTCGGGAGCAGTGATTTGTTTAGAGTGTACTCCATGGCTGATCTACTGAAAGTTTTCTTAGAATTGCACTGCTATGGAATGAGAAGAGCTCAGGCTGAAAATCTGCTTGAGAAGTCAGCTATCTGCTCTGAAGGGCTCCAAAACCACAGGGCTAGCCCCGGTGAAGGAGAGGCATTCTATGCCAGTAAAACATCTAGTAACATATGTCCTCCACAGAATACTCTCAAAGAATCATGACAAAGAAGATTGGAAGCCATATTT
>NW_015197900.1:0-962 GCF_001447785.1 Gekko japonicus | reverse complement strand
CCCACCTGGAGGCTGGCATCCCTAGGGACTGGCCTGATCAACTGGAAAATAGCAATCTAAGGAAGCGTCAAGAGGACATTGTGAAATTATTGGAGCTGGTAAATACTTCACAATAAGAACTTAAGCTGTGTAGGTGTTTTGCAGTTCTACAAACAGTTGGGATGATGAAATTCATGAGGTCAAAGCTAATGAGCTGAGACATCTACATGATCTTCCTAATGATTTCCCCATCTCTTAATCCCTGCCAATATAATTGAGAATGGAGGGTTATATGCCCCCCCCCCAAGGTTCAGTCACGGGTACATTTGAGAACAAGCGACCATTGTTTATGTATCCAGTCCGAACTTGCAACTTGCAAACTAAGAAGAAATCTATTTGGGGCCCAGAACAGGTGGAAACGATCTGGTATGCTTCTGTGCACAACAGCAGCTGGTGCTGGAATGACCATACTGTCCTGCCCAATAGCCACAAATGAGGGGTAGGATCGCACCCTCCCCCCCACAACAGTACCAGGAAGCAAGTTGTTGCATCGTGTTAAGCAAGAGAGAGACAAATCCGGACACCTCTCTCACTTTTCAAATCCAGACTTGAGAATCCAATGAAGCTGATGGGCAGTAGGTTCAGGATGGACAGAAAGAAGTACTTCTTTACACAGAGAGTGATTAAAACATGAAATTTGCTGCCAGAGGATGTAGTGATGCCCACAAGAATAGACAGTTTTTAAAGTGGGGTTAGATAGGTTCATGGAAGACAGGTTATGGGCTTGCCAACCCCCAGGTCTGGGTGGGGGATCCCCTGGTTTCAGGGGCTTCTCTCCACTATGGACCAGCTGGCTGGCTGGGGAAAGCCCACCCCTAAACAGTGATGTCCCTGATGTGATGTCACCCGGAAGTGACGTCACTGCGTCAGGGACGTCACATGGGGACACTCTGATATTTGAGCAAACTCTATGGTTTGAGGGC
>NW_015197899.1:0-973 GCF_001447785.1 Gekko japonicus | reverse complement strand
GCCAAAACCTTCTGTGTGACCGGGACCCTGGAAGGGTTTCCTGTTGCCAGGACAGGGGCATAGTCAGCTCTGCATCAGGCTGTTAGCACACTCATTTGAGAGGGCACCCCTTCTGCCAAGTGTTTCAGGGAGCCTGGCAACTTGAATCAGCATTTTCATACAATATCTCTTAGCTTTCTTCCTCACTACAGTTCTTGGCCCATAAGGATTTTGTTCCTGAGCAGTTTTTACTACAAATACTGGACTGAGGGTGTGTGTTTCTTTAAAGTTTCTCATATCTCTGGTTCTGGTCGCGCAATCACACATGTGGCGATCGCAAGCCACCACTTCCCGATCAGATGGATGTTTCCCCCAAAAAAACTGGAGTTCCCGCATGCGCATGACCATGGAAGCGAATCCATAGAACAGTGGGCATGTGCCGCGCTGCCTAGCTCAATGGCGAGGCAGTGCATCAGTTTCACGTTTATGCATATGTGCAGTTCCATGTTTGTGCACATACCACCAGATGTGATGGGATACCAGCACTTCCACGATTGGACGCCCACCCGCGCCCCATGTTTTCCAGAAAATAGTGCACTTTTCCTGGTATCTTTTAACTCCGCTTCTTTGGCTGGGCGATATGGGTTGCTGACAGGTGTGGGACACTTCCCAGATGTTTCTGTGTGATCGCACCCTCAATTCGTCTCTATTGCACGGCTAATTCTGCATGTGACCAGGACCTGTGACTACAGATACAGGGGTTTGGGGGACATTTTGAATTATTTTGGCACACAAAGATACATGGTTGTTTTTAATATTTAAAAACCCACACTCATGTATACATGCATACAAAAAATATGCAACCCCCCCACCCAATTCACCTTTGATGGCTTTAAAGGGGGGAACAGAGCAGTCTAAAAGTTATGAGTTGTATCATTGGTTATAGATTGCTTAAAATTAGCTCCAGTTATGTCTCATGTTGCTAAAATCTCAT
>NW_015197898.1:0-968 GCF_001447785.1 Gekko japonicus | reverse complement strand
TATTATACTGAAATTATACAATTATCTACAAAGTAAAGTACAACATTTAAAGTGCTACGTACGTGTGTTCATAGAAAATCATCTAGTAGTTCATACATAAGAATTAAGAGAATCACAATATATATTAACGAAGTTTCCGGCTTGTGTCTTCGTTTTCATCCTAAGCTTCCTCAGAAGTAAATTCTCTTATGCATCATTTTGCATTTAGTGAGTGTCGTCTCTGTTGTTTTCCAATAATTTTCTCTTTGCTTTTCAGAGCTTATGTTCCTTCATACCAGGCTCCAGTCCAGTCTGCTGCGTGCTATTGAATGCTAGAATCAAAACGAAGACACAAGCGCCCCAAAAAGTCCTTACAAGCTGCGGAAGAGAAGGGGAAAGGAGAAGTAAAGGCTGAAGGACTCTGAATTGTGCCTTTGAGACTTTTGTTATGGGATGATTGGGGGTACTGTTGCTAGACAGTTAAACCTAAGTTTTAAAGAAAAAGTGTTATAAATGTTTGACTCAGTTTATAAAGGGATCAATGATGGGAAGACTTGATGTATCTAAGCTAGTTGGAGGATCTCCTCTCTTGGGCTTTTAGTTAGTAGCGGGTTCTTTACTTTATCCCGTATATGTAGTTTCCCCTCCCTTTTCTTCTGTTGTAGTTTTTTGTAGTGATAAAAAAATAATAAAAAATCCCCTCCGGGGCTCCAAAAAAGAAAAGAAAAAGAAACAAAGACACAAGCCGGAAGCTTCGTTAATATATATTGAAATTCCCTTTGGCCAGCTTTCTTTACATAGGGGAGGGAAGTTCAGTTGCACATTCCTTCAGACCTCTTCGTCCCTGAACAAGCTTCCTGAATTCCTAGCACAGCAACGACTTGCACCGACCACAGTCTAGGAACCCGGAAACCTTCAATGCTTACAGAGGAGTGGCGGCCAGTCTCAGCCAAGTTTCGTGACCCTCTTTGCCCTTTGCCACCTCTCCA
>NW_015197897.1:0-1089 GCF_001447785.1 Gekko japonicus | reverse complement strand
TGGGGTATAAATCCAATCTCTTTTCTCCTCTCTCTCACACACATTAGCATTTTGTGTGTGCTACCACTGAGAACCAGTTTGGTGTATGGTTACGAGTGCGGACTCTAATCTGGGAGTGCGGACTCTAATCCACGCCTCCACATGCAGCTGCTGGTGTGACCTTGGGCCAGTCACAAGTTCTCTCAAAGCTCTTCCCTCAAGAGCTGTTCTCGAAAGAGCTCTCTCAGCCCCACCTACCTCACAGGGTGTCTGTTGTGGGGAGGGGAAGGGAAAGAAGATTGTTAGCCACTCTGAGACTCCTTCGGGTAGTGAAGGGAAAGGAGATTGAATCCAATCTCTTCCTCTCTCTTCTCTTCTTCCTTGTAGCATCCAGCCAGGCTAAAGATTCTGTGTTAACTCTCCCCGGGTTCTTCCAAGAGAACCCTGCTACGATGCTTTGCCTTGCACATTAACCTGTTTACCTGTTCCCTTGCGCTCGGAAGGTGTCTGCTAATGGCTTTTTTTTTTTTTAAGGCGGCAGTGTAGCGCTTACAACTTTCCTGGCCATTACCAACACGCTTCCTGGTGCGAATAAGGGTTTTCCTAATCAGCGGCTGTGAGTGGCACCCCATGAACTCTTCTGCATTCTCACATAATCTTTAATTAACTGTTTTGATGTCTAAATGAGAAGATCAAACCCTTTAGCTTCATGCCCCCGAGTGTGGATTATGCTGCATAACATTAGATCTTCAGGGATAAGGTTTCCTTTCCTCTACTGGCATTTCCAGGCAGGCAGAGGAAAGATCGAGGACTTGTATATTAAACTCGGAGTCCAGCGACCTTCCAAGACCAGGGCTTGCTATCCTGGGTACATGGCAACTATGTCTATGCAGGTTCAGACTGAGGGTTCAGCTTCACTAGCAGAGGAAGATGAAGGTTTTTTTTCTTGGCATCAAGTCACAGCTCTCCAGGGCTGACCTCTTGGGGTTTTAAGGCAAGAGACGTTCAAAGGCAGTAAAAGTTTTATTGTGTAGCCATTGGCCATTACAGCTTAAAACAACCTCACAAAATAAATTTTTTTTTACAGTACTAGAATTTGAATTAAATGTA
>NW_015197896.1:0-964 GCF_001447785.1 Gekko japonicus | reverse complement strand
TTTTGTTTGTAGATGCAGAATGTGTCCAAATCCCATCTATTGTGTCCAAATTCTGAATATGCCCACAGGCCCAAAGAGATTGGGAACCTCTGCCTCCCTACTTTATGATTCTTTATGATTCTTCCATTTTAAAAGACATTCACATAGATGAGTTGTAAAAACTTAATAGCACAAGTTCATCTGGTAAATTATTTTATTCCTTGCATCTCTGGTACCTTTAGAAAAGAAATGTGGAATTGTTTTGAGCAGGCTTTGTTTATTTTAGGGAACTCAGTACATCACTGATAATGTGATATATAAATGTTTCTTTGTTCCAATTTATAGAGGAGACGTGCTGTGCTGCCACAGAAAAGCTATGTCGAACTATACATGGTTGTGGACAACAAGAAGGTAATCTTTTGAAACTCAGTAACATATTGGTGTAGTATCTAAACTTCCTACCCATGAACATCTTATATTTTGAATTGTTTCAGTATTTGCAGAAACAAGAAGATGTGGCAGCTGTAAGCAAGGAAATAGTTGAACTGGCTAATCAGGTTGATGCGGTAAGCCATCACAGAATCATTATTACGTGGGACAAGAGTGCAGTAATGTTTTTTCAATTACTTTTGTAGTGGGATTATAGCATGTTCCAGATCTATCATTATTCAGGTCTCAGTTTCACAGCCTGCTTCAGAAAGGGTTGAATTTTGCCTTTATGTGGGTCACCATTTTGTTCGTTTTCAGACTCGAATTACCGTTGTTTTCATTAAACATTGTGCCTGAAGAGCACTCAGAACTGTAAACTCTGGGTCTGTTTGGAACAATTTATTTAGAAGTGTATAGAGATGATGGCATTCTACAAAAATTAATAATGATTGTAATGGACAACTCTTGCAAAAATTATAAAATGCTAGTATCTTCTAGCTTGTTAGATTTATCTTTGCTAGATTAGAAGTCAAAAGGGGAAGGCCAATTATTTTTT
>NW_015197895.1:0-970 GCF_001447785.1 Gekko japonicus | reverse complement strand
CCTAAAATGAAGCTTGTGTATGAAAAAAATATTACGTATGAACATGAATTTAAGGATGTATCCAGAATTGTCCCTATCTGAAATTCTCCATGATTGAAAGATACCTATCTGTCTAGTTTTGTTTCTAAACTAGAAACAGCGTGTTAGGAATAGTTAGATTTTAGCCCAGTAGCACCTTAGTAACCAACAAGATTTTCAGGGTATAATCTTTTGAAAGTCAAAGCTACCTTTATCAGATATGAGTTAGAATGGAGATCTCTGAGTCCTTCTGTCCCAGTCAGAAGGTGTGAGGGGTGTTTCAAAGAAAGAACTCAGGTTGCAGAGGTATAATGCACATTGTAATCACCTTTATTAGAGCAGAGAGGAAATGCTCAGGGGCAGGGAATAACATAAGTAAATGAATACATTTATTTTATTTATTACATTTCTCTCCCATCCACTAAAGAATTCAGGTTGGCACACACACAAGAGTGACTGGTCAATATCCTTAATGGAAAGTTTGGGTGCAGAACATGGGCTTTCCTGCTCCAAGATTATCCCTACTGCACCACAACAGCATCACACACAGGTTTTCTCAAAGCAGCATTCCAGCTGCTTTGTGGAATATCCGCCATGTGGCCGCCCTACAAATCATTCAGTCAGCTTACAGACTCTGTCAGTAATGGAGTGGGAGAGAGGCAGCGATGTGGAAGTATGGGAAACTGACACCAGTGTCGGAAAAATGAAATTTCTCACTTTTTTCTCCATTACCCTGCGCTTTGTACATGTCATGCTGATCTGCTTTCCTCTCTCTTGACTTCCCTTCCAAAGCATCGTATTTGAGCACCTTTTTGTCAGGATCAGAAAAAGAGCATATTTGTGGGTTCAAAGCATCAGGTCAAGAATCACCGATTTATGGACTTCTGCTTTGCTTCTTCAAATATTTCTTGCTCTTAATGCTTTGCCACTTTTGTTTTTGAAGTTAACAACA
>NW_015197894.1:0-967 GCF_001447785.1 Gekko japonicus | reverse complement strand
ATAGTTACAAATGCTACAAAAGTTACTTAGTATTCACCAGTAATCCAATATAATTAGTTGATGTTCTCAGTAACAATAATTGATTTGGGATTTTTAACTTAGTGTAAAGAAAAAACATGGTTAGCATTTGGGGCAGAGAGAGAGACAATATACATGAGCTTAACATGTGACAATATTTTCTATCATGTGGCTGCTTCATTTCATTGTCTGTTTCACTAAAAACATAATACAATTTTCTCTCCGTCATACATGCTTATGCATGGTAGAGGTTGGAGTGTTTATCAAATGGAAAGTCTTCCATGGCCCCGTTCACACGGAGCATTTGCTGCACTGAAGGCACAATAGTCCCACAGATTTTTCCGGGCATGATCACACAGGAAAATCTGGGAAGCGTAGTGCACCCGTGGCTAACCCGTGGCTTCTCGCCGAAGATGCGGAGTAAAAAACTACCGCAGAAAGTGTGCTAGTTTCCGGAAAACACGAGGCAGGGGCAGGCGTCTGATCGCGTTTCCACCTGAATCCCATGGCATCTGCCACCCGTTCATGTCCCTTCGCAAACCTGATGTTTGTGTTTTTTAAGTTTTCACAGGATGCGCACAAACGCCCAACGGCGCATGCGCACAGAGAGGAAAGCGAAAGTTCTGTTGGTCCGCAGAACGGTGCTTGCTCGATCATGCGCATGCGCAAACTTCGGTGAGAGGAAAAATCCCATTTGCCACAGAAGCGGCGCCTAGCGATTGCCGGTGTGATTGCACCGCGCCGCTTCTTTGCTGTGCTTCAGGATAGCCGTGTGATCGGCACCTAACGGCGTAACCACGGGAACTCCACGGGACATGTGATCGGGCTGCTGCACTTTACTTTGCTCCGGGGCAAACAGCCACGCTCCCCCCCCCTGCATTTTTCGGCCCGTGTGACCGGGGCCCATAGGTTTCTCATACTGTTAGATGAATTTCTGTATTAGTAAGAT
>NW_015197893.1:0-976 GCF_001447785.1 Gekko japonicus | reverse complement strand
CCGGAGGGCCGAGTAACATCTATCTACGGTCCTGGCCCCTCCCCCTTCTGGTATGCAAGCTGTTTGGATCTTTCTATTCTTGTATCCTGATTGAACTGAATTTTAACTGTTTTATCTATTTTATACTGTATGCACTTTGTGCCTTGTTGTAAGCCGCCCTGAGCCCGCTCGCGGGGAGGGCGGGGTATAAATATAATGGAAAAAATAAATAAATAAATAATGTTGTTTGAACCCAGCCTCCATGGGATGGTTGACCCCTGCAACCTCTGGTCTCCCCTTCTTCACTGCTCGTGATCCCCAGAAAGAACCCCCTGTTCACTGTTGCACAGGGGTGGCCAAACTGCTCTTTTTTCAGAATTCAATTTTTCTTCGGACAAAAGTTTAACATTCTCCACAAAGTTCACTCATCTCTTGGTCCTGTGCCTCTGTGTAAGGATGTTCCACCATCCAGACTTGCCCTAATGGCCTTTAAAATATTGTGCTAGTTAGTAAGATGCGATCCCATATTTTATGCACGATTACTCTCTGATCTAGTGCTCTGCTGTGCGCCTCAGTCCATAATGACCCTGCAAGTAGCCATTAAGGGCTCTGCTGAAATGTAGCTCCATAAGTTTAGTGTACAAATGCCCCCAGCAGGGGAGAAGAAAGAAATCAAAGCATGAATTTCATAGAGTGTATAATGAAGTTTACTTCTATGATTAAATTTAGGGAGGGATCTTTAAGAGAATTAAGCTGTCTAAAAACATGGGAGAGGCAGTTCGGCTTTTCTAGCTTGACAGATAAATATTGGACTTGATGTATACATTTCTATTTCTATGAAAGATCACGTCATGCCGATTAATGTGATATTATATACGGACATAAAAATAGCTTTAAAAAAAAAGAAAAAAGAGCATTTATATCTGAATTGCATGGATAGAAAAAAGACCGCAGAAGATTAAGTTGTAGCAATGATGCATGGATCTGGAATTTTAGG
>NW_015197892.1:0-966 GCF_001447785.1 Gekko japonicus | reverse complement strand
TCTGAGATGACATCAACTGGAGATTCTAGAGACTGACTATCAGAAGAATCACTACAAGGGAGATTTGTGATTGGATGGCTCAATGTATTTTTTTAACATTATGAAGCCGGCACAGGGATGGGGGATTTGGATTTGGGGCCATGGTGCTAGGAAACCCTCCCCCACTGATTTTCAGTAGAAACATCCCACTAACTGCTCTAATTCCCATCCCACTAACTGCTCTAATTCTCTATTCTCTACTCTGACTGGAAGCTGCTTTCTTGGGTTTGGGGTAGAGATCTTTTACATCACTGATCCTTAATTAGAGATACTTGGGGTAGAAACTGGGACCTGCATACAAGGTAGATGCTCTGCCACAGAGCCATGTCCTCACCGTGATTTTTTATCCAGTGTCCAGACCGCATGCTGCTTTCACTTCGTTTGATCTCTATGTTTTATGGTACTGTCTGCATAGATTTATGGCCATTTTATGGCCGTTCAAGAGTGACTCTGCAGTCAGTATGGCGTTGGCCCAGGGTATTTGAATGTGGTTTTGAGCTGCATCTTTTTCTGTTCCAGTGTGGATTTGGTAAAACAATGGTGTGAATGCTAGATGCAGATTGGGCCAAAATATGAGCAATTCTGCCACTGAGTTAAAGAGTTTTAGTATTTAGGAGAAGATGGTTTCCCACCTACCCCCCTATTTTTTTATCCCCCCAAAATAATTGCAATGAGCTGATTTGGTGACGTGGAATAAAAATGTAACAAATTTCTAAGTGAAAATTCAGCCGATCTCAAGTTTACTGCAAAAACTGCGCAATTCAAAGAAGTGAATAGAGCGGTGGGGCTGTAAATCCAAACAAATCTTTGGGTTAGTCTCAGACCTGCATATTTTAATTTAAAATTCCAAAGCCACTGTTCTGGGTAGCAAGAAAGAAAGCTTTTCTTGTAGAAAACGATGGTTCTGTCTTTTAAAATGGGATTCAG
>NW_015197891.1:0-995 GCF_001447785.1 Gekko japonicus | reverse complement strand
AGAATAGATCCGCTCCATCTTCTACATGGGAGGTGACGGACAGGCTCGAGATCCGGACTGCTGTTGGCCGCATCCCCAGGCCGCAGGAGGAGGCGGCGGCGGCGGAGGTGGCCTGGGGGATAGGAGTCACCTTGAACTGGCCTGGCCTTGCCTGGGGAGGAGGGGAGCCCTGCCGGAGGAGGTGTTGGGCATTCCCCTCCAGACCCGGTTCTCCCCTTACAGAGAGATCCTTTCGGGGGGCGGGGCGGGAGAAAAGGTGCTTCCTTGCCAAGGGGAGAGTTCTGCCAGCATGGGGGCGACCCCTTTGGAAACTCTTGACCCATGGCCGTCTGGTTAGGAATGCCAGCCTCCAGGTGGGGCCTGGGGATCCCCCGGAATTACAGCTCATCTCCAGACGACAGAGGTCAGTTCTCACTGGAGACAATGGATGCTTTGGAGGGCGGACCCTGTGGCACTGGACACCCCACCGAGGGGTCCCTCTCCTCCCCGGGCTCCACCCCCAGATCTCCTGGAGTTTCCCCAACCTGGATCTGACAACTCTGCTCTCATCCCCCCCCAGTGCTGCCGTGCAGAAGCCGCCCCCCCCCTGCACTCTTCCCATGCTGGTCCCAGCTGCCGGTGGCGCTGCCTCTTCTCTGCCCTCAGGGCCATGCCTGGCACTGGGTGGTGAAGGCCTGCCTGCCTTCCTCCTCTTGCAGGGGTGACAGTCAACTGCCTGAACCCGGGAGTGGTCAAGACGAACATCATGAGCCGCTTCCACTGGGCGGTCCGCCTGCTGTTCAGCTTCTGCAGCCTCTTCATGAAGGTGAGCTGGGTCAGCGCTGATCGGCCCCTGCCCTCCCCACCCCCATGCGAGGGTCCAGGCAGAGCCAGGCAGTTGCAGCGACACCCAGAGCAGGTGGTGCCAGAGCTTACCCAGGGAGGGAGGGAGACCTCGGGGGAAGCAGAGCGTGGCACGCTCCACCTGTCTCGAAGGCACAGGCACCCTCTCCTGG
>NW_015197890.1:0-1002 GCF_001447785.1 Gekko japonicus | reverse complement strand
CTCCCAGTTTGCAAACAGGGCAGGGGAAAACCTGTGGATTTGAGGGGCGGAGGCTGGTGAGGGCGGGGTTTGGGGGAGAGGACAGACGTCATCGGGACGTCATCGGGAACGCCCTGGAGTTCCCCCCCACCCCTCTCCAAAGCAGCCATTTGGGAAGCTGGCGAGCCCTGTTTGCAAAGGGGACGAAGTTTTTAAAGCGAGGTGAACAAGCCACGTTGCGTGCTACGCTTGTCCGTGTGTTTTTTCCCTTCTCTCCCCTTTCCAAAGATTGCTTTCCTTGCTGGCTCTAAAGAAGGGCAAATAATAATAATAATTACAAAAAAAAAGCAAAACCTGCAGGAGAGAGCGGAAGGGCGCGTGCGCAAAGGGCTCCCCCTCCCTCCCTCTTTCGCAGGGCTGTTTAAATAGGAGGACGGAAAGTGAAACTTTGCAGGTCGGATAGGCGAAGAGGGGGGATTTCTGGACCGCCGGGCGGGATCCTGGCTCCGCTTCGGGATGGAAACGTGGCTCTTCTTCCTCGCCGCCTTCCTGGCCCTCCTGCTGCTGTAAGTGGACATGGGCAGTGTTCCCTCTAGGCTGAGTGAGTGTGAGCCGGCTCGCAGTTTTGTTAGCCTCCGGCTCACGCCTTTTTGTCTTCGCTCAGGGAGGAGGAGGGGGGCTCCAGAGCAAACTGATTGATGCAGCGGCCAAATCACCTGCTCACAACTTGAATGCCAGCAGCTCACGAAGTAGGATTTTTGCTCACAAGACTCCACAGCTTAGAGGCAGCATTGCTCCAGAACAAACTAATTGATGCAGCAGCCCAATCGCTGGCTCACAACTTTAATGCCGGGAGATCACAAAGTAGAATTTTTGCTCACAGGACTCCACAGCTTAGAGAGAGGCATTGGACATGGTGGTGGATGACGGTTCTGGGATCGGGAAAAGCCTTTCGGGAAAGGGGAGGGGAGAGGAAGGAGGCGACCGGTGCTGGTGGGGTTTTGCCAACCTCCAGGGGGCGCC
>NW_015197889.1:0-985 GCF_001447785.1 Gekko japonicus | reverse complement strand
GTTGTTGTTGTTCAGTCGCACAGTCAACTACATAAGGGTTAAATATGACTGCATCAGACATCATTATAAACTGTATATATCTGATTTAGTCAGATATATACCACAGACCAGACATTCCTTAACCCCTCCCAGTTAGTCTGCTGTTCATCTCTTCAAGCCTCCAAGCAGAAAACCCAGATACTATCCTATGTTTTCTCACATTGTTGGGTTCTTAGCAAAATTGCATTAAACAAGCAGCATGGTGATTACTGGCTAGCTGCAGAAAATGGGGAGGTGGGGAGGGAAGACATGTCCTTCTAGCAAGAAACTCCAGCATTCCATACTCCTCTGCTCTGGGGGAGGCTGGTGAGACAATATGCAGATTCTTTGTATACTATGAACATCATTTTTATTGACATCTGCTATAAACCGGTGAATGGACCTTTGTGAACTTCATATGGCTAGAATTAGGGTGGCACAATGGTGGGAAGAATGGTGATTCTATGGGGAAATGCAGATATATACTAGTGATTAGCCATTTGCTCAATCTCCAGTCCTTCCAATGAAATGAAGGTACAGGGGGCTTTCAGAATCACTTCAATCTAATTGCTAACAAAGCCTTCTTTACCAAAAATATCCATGTAACTATAGGCTGCTTTCAAGTTTACATTTTTGAAGAAAGTGACTGAACAGGTGGTGGGAGAAAAACTTCAGCTTTTCCTTGCTGACCTATGTGCCCTTAACTACTTTTATACTGGGTTTAGGGCCAGCTCTGGGGGAGACACTGAATTAGTTGTACTGATGGACAATATCACTTTGCATGTAGATAACCACAATGCTCCTCTGCTAATTTATTAGAACTGATTATAGTTTTTGATAAGACACAGGAGAAGCTGTCAGAGACTCAGTTTCTTAGGTGTCAATATGTAGAATGCCCTAAAGCCCTATCTTTTCACCTAGGCTATTTAATATCAGTGTTAAGCCACACAATGAGACTGTCCATTGC